>NW_003805531.1:6594-22681 GCF_000255335.2 Galendromus occidentalis | reverse complement strand
AAATGGGGGTCCGCGGACCACTGGTGGTCCGCGACCTATATTTTGGTGGTCCGCGGAGCATTCTGTCCAGTTTACACCAGAGGGAGCTTATCTGACACGAGCACAGCCCATGACTTTCGCGGCGGAATCTGCACAGCCCTATGTGCGTCAGTCATGAGACGGCCGCGCGTGCTGCTGAAGGCGCATTGGATACGAGACGTGATTGTGTATGTACCTGTGCTCTGCGTGTCGAAGTTTCACACACCACACGCCGAGCGAGCAGATGATTCCGTCTCGATTTGGAACGTCCGTTCCTAAATATTTGTGCTTGGGTATCGCGCACATGGGTTCAGTCGAATGTGTACGCGCCGCGGACTGTTCGATCGAGAGTGAGCTCGAGCCTGGCTTCTAGCCTTGTTTCCGGAAGGCGTCACCCAAGTTCATTGAAGAATCCCCAGCAGTTTCCTCGGAATGGGCGGGAAGAGTCAGGCCAGAATCCAGAGCTTCTTCAGGAAGCGAAAACACGTTTCCGCGGACGCCGATGACAACCCATCTTTTGGAGAGCTAGCCACTGAAGGGGAAGTACGATATCCTGTTATTGACTTGGAGGAAGAGGCCATGCCGTTAATTGAGTCGGAGATACAGATATCTGGGACCTCGAACTTCTCTCCGGTCAGGATAGGTGGCAGAATAGCGGCATCGGGGAGGCCGAAAAAGCAGTACAAACGCACGCGGAAGTACGATGCGAGCTATCTCAGATTCGGATTCATTCAAGAGCCCGGTAGCGAATTCGAGCCTAGGCCGCTGTGCATTGTTTGTTCGGAGTGCCTATCGAATGAAGGAATGAAGCCGTCCAAACTTCAGAGGCACCGAGATTTGAAACATCCCGATCTGGCTTGCAAACCGTTGGAGTACTTTCAGAGAATGCGAGACGAACTCAAGCAGCAACAGAATTCAATGAGAAATATGACCCTTGGTGACAATAACTCCCAGATGAGAGCCTCGTATCTGATATCGCTCGAAATCGCGAAGAACAAGAAAGCATACGTCATCGGCGAGGAATTGATAAAACCATGCATCCTACTGGCGAGTCAGGAGGTGATCGGACACGACGCTTACCAGAAACTCAGAGGTATCTCCCTGTCGCGCAACACGGTGAAACGGAGAATCGAGCACATGGCCGATAACATCCAAGATCAAATTATCGATTTGGTCAAGAAGTCGACATTCTACTCGATCCAGATCGACGAGTCAACAGATCTGACGAATAAAGCCGTATTGGTCTGTTTCGTCAAGGTCGAACACGACGGAGAACTCTTGGAGGAACTTCTCTGCTCTGTGGAACTGCCGGGTCGGACAACTGGCTCCGAAATATTCCGAGTCCTTGACGGCTTTTTCGAAGATCATAGCATACCGTGGAAGAACTGCATTGGGGTATGCACGGACGGAGCCGCTAATATGACAGGACGTCTGATGGGTTTCACAGCAAGAGTCAAGAAGGTCGGACACCCCAACTTGCTGAGCACCCATTGCATCATACATAGGGAACAACTGGTTGCGAAACGACTCTCTCCACAATTGCACAGCGTTTTGTCTGATGTGGTCCGCATTGTGAACGAGATTCGTTGCAAACCATTGAATTCGCGTATCTTCGAAGCTCTCTGTGAGGAAATGGGTTCTCAGTTTTCCCATCTCCTCTTGCATGCAGAAGTCAGGTGGTTGTCTCGTGGGAGAGTTCTCAATCGACTTCTTTCTTTGTTGCAAGAAGTTAAGGTATTTTTCCAGCAGCAGAACAATTCGACGTTCCTTGCTATCATGTCCGATGTAGATTGGAAAGCCAAACTATCATACTTGGCCGATATTTTCTCTCATTTGAATGAGCTGAATTTATCCTTACAAGGGAAGCATTGCGATATGTTCACGCTGCGAGCGAAGATTGACGGCTTCCGTAAAAAACTAGTTCTTTGGCACGCCGCAGTCTCAGAGAAAGATTTTCCGATGTTTCCTAATTTCGATGAGTTCTCGAAGCAGAATCACCTCAGCGAGGGAGTGGTCGTAATCGTCCGGGAGCATTTACAAACCCTCATGGATTTGTTCGGTAAATACTACCCGGAGCAAGAAGATCCCAGAAATGGCAGTCTCTGGATTCTGGATCCGTTCACCGCGAAAATTGACGACACGAATTTGTGCATGAAAGGGAAAGAAAGCTTGCTGGATCTCGCTTCAGATGCGAGCCTGCAGATGAAGTTCCACGCTTCGTTGTCGAGAGCTCATTTTTGGCTCGGAGTTGGACAAGAATACCCGATGCTGAGCGCGGAAGCGATGAAGATTTTGGTGCAATTCTCCACAACTTACCTCTGCGAGAAAACGTTTTCATCTGTCACTGCCATCAAGACTAGATATCGGACTTCCCTCGAGATGCACGCGGAACTTCGACTAGGAGTTACGAATCTAGCGCCTCAGATCGACGCGATCTTGTCGTCGAAGCAAGCACAGGTATCGCACTAATTCTATTTATACACGTTAACGTAGGTTGCGTGAACGTTCTTAATTGTTTTCGAACTCGGAGTCCATGGAGATTGTGAAAACTCCTGCGCAGCTCCTCTTTGCTATCTCTATCATGCTTGTATTTCGAAGAGGTGAAATATCTGGTGCTATGAAGATAAATTAAGTGCATTCTTGATGTATTCTGGCCCCCTTCTTCTCGCGTTCTGATTTTAAAACGGGTGACCTAAATTTTGGTGGTCCGCGGGGTCCGTCGCCATGACTTTGGTGGTCCGCGGGACGAAAAAGGTTGGCCACCCCTGGTGTAGAGTGTCGTTAAGCGATAGGAAACCCTTCTCTTTCGCCGAGGCATCGAAAACTATTCGTAGCTTCGTGGTGAGGCTTTCCTCTTTGACCACCTCCCTGTGTGGGAGGTAGGACACTGGTCCAACGGGTCTTTGATTTTCATCAACTGGTTCGATGAAATTGAGGTCCAGGAGTGATTGTACTTCGGTTTGATACTTCTGTCGGAGTCCACGCCTGTCGAGGCTCTTGGTCAAGGCTTTCAACCTAGCTGTAGCGATGGAGAGATTCTTCCCTGGTTGCAAGCCGTCTTTGAATGGAAGGGCAACCGTGAATCGATGATTCTTCGGGTCGAATTTCACTTTTTCCATGAACTCATTGATGAACTGATCCGCTTCTTCTCTGGGCTCGTTCTCGATTGCCATGGCGTCTGCTTCTATGAACATACGCACCCGTTGTTCGAAATCCGGACGCGGCTCGAGTGGTGTCATTTGCGGTACACTGGTGAGCAGGCATGGTGTTTCCGCGAAATTAACGTCAACCGTCGCTCTCGCTTTGCCATTGCGAGCTCCGAACAACGCCCATCCAAACGCGGTCTCCACTAGTTCGAGTGTTTTCCCTAGTCTGTGAGCGTTGTGTGTCTGTACGCCCACGAGTTGATCTGCTCCGATGAGAATGTCGATCGGTTCTTTTGAGTTGTAGTTATCGGATAGCGCGATGTTCATTCTCTGGAGTTGTTCTTCGGAAGTCGCGTCGATTTCGGGTTGGATCTGCCCTCCGCATATATTGTCCAGGGTGAAGAACTTGAAATGGTTGGCCGGTCCGCCTCTGACGTGTTGCAATCTGAAGCTGACGGCTGATGTTTCCGTCAGAATTGTCGCTTGCTTCAGCATCTTCAATGATATGGGAATTGTGTCGAGTTTTTTCCGGTCGAAACCTAGTTGCTCGACGACCTGGTTCCTCGCGAAGGAAACCTTCGACCCCGAATCGAACAGTATTCGGACCTCTCTCTTCTTTCCTGATGGCCCTATAGCCATTGCCCGAACAGTTATGTAGTACTGCTTCTCATCGGTTGCACTAGCTTCCTTCTGGCAGTGTCCCGCGAATGTTTCCATCGAGCTGCAAAGCGGTGTCATGTGACCCCTCTGCTTGCATTTGATGCAGAACGGCGAGCTTCGGCATGAGCTCCCTTGGTGACCCCTCTTTGAGCATGTCGAACAGCGGTTTTCTCTTGTGAGCATTTCTCGTTTCTTCTGGATGCTCATCGATGTGTCGAGACATGCCTGTGTCCTGTGTTCGGCTGATTTGCAGAATACGCATGGAGACTGGTGGACCTGTTCGGCGCTCGTGGGTGTTCGGAATGGGGTACTCTTCTTGTGAACCGTCTTGAGTTCTGTTTTAAGCGCGAACGCAGATGGTACCGTGCGATTCGCACCGGATGTCTGCAACTGTTTGAGCTGCTGCTCGTTGATGTCATCTAGGTCCGACACAACGTCCTTGATGAAGGTTAGTAATTTGTCTAACTGTTCCGTCGAGATTATGGTCGAGGCTGATGTTCCGTTGGCCGCGTTCGCCCTCTCGATTCTGCTCGATATCTTGAACTCGAGGTAGACGTCAACCGGCACGCTCTCTTTCAGTTTTGGATAGAAGAACGGAGTGATTGAGTCTCTTGGTAATCCGATTCTCTCCAGGGCGGCTATGCTCGTGTGCACGACCTGAAGGAGCTCTCGTAGTCCGGATCTGTCGTAACGGTTCGCAATGGGCTTGAGTGTCATCAGTCGCTGGGTGTATAGTGCGCGAAGCTTGTCTACGTTGCCGAATTCTGCTTTGAGACGGTCCACGGCTGTTTGGTAGAATTCTTCGTCGACTGGAATAGTCTTGAGTCGCTCCTTGACTTCCCTTGACAGGTACTGCAGTAAGTAGTCGTATTTCGATCTGTCATTTAACTGCGGGTCGTTTTGGATGCGATCTTCGAAACGTGCCCACCAGGGCAGCCAATTCTCAAGTTTCCCGTCGAAACGATCCATTTTCAGGTGCTCGAGTTTCCTCGCGTTTTTCGAGGAACCGCAGCACTTCTGGTCTGCACCGACGGGGTTTTTATGATCGCTCGAGTTGTGAATGCCCTTCGCTGTTTTTCGTTTGTCGATCGCCTCGCGGAGCTGACAAACTATGAATCTGGTCTCGAGATTCAACGTATTCTGTTCCTGCCTGTCCCTTCTAAGCTGGTTGATATCGAACATCTCGTTCCAGATCTTCTCGTTGATTCTGTTCAGCTTGTCGGAGTGTACTGCCAGGAACTCTAAACTTGCTTGGAGTGTCGCTGCGGTAGTGTCTTCCTTGCTCATCTTGTCGATGACGAACTTCGATAATTGTTTGATCTCTTCGACTAAGAGCGTCCTTTCGGCGATCAATCTGCTTTCTTCAGACGTTTTGTTCTGATTGTTTCGAGGGTCATGGTTTTCGTCACTTTTCATGATTCCCTCCTCGTTGAAGGTTGAGTTTCTCACCGAATGCGCTTCTTCCCCGAACGTTGGTTTCATCGTTGTTCACTTGATCCGAGTCCAGCCGTCGTAGGTTCAGTGGTTGGGCGCCATGTCGCGGACTTGCCGGGGTAGATAACTGAACTGGGTATGAATCTTGATCACAAATTTATTGCTAGGAATTCACGGTGGTCCGCCACCTGTCACAATCATTCGTACACTCATTGTTTTTGATTTCTGTTCGCTGTCTGCTAAGCGTCGCACGACGCTCTTTTGAGCGGCGGTGACAGAGCCGCCGTCTCTAGTCTGAAGTTCGGGATTGGCGGGACAGGCTCCGTCGCCGCTTCCGCGCGAAATAGCATGCATGTCTTGCAGTCCTCCAGGCCGCCATCGCCTCGTCCGCAACTCGCCCGCCGGTTTTCCAACCGCTGAACCCACGCTCCCCGCCAAGCCGAGCCGCTGATCACCCGCCTGCCCCGCCGACCGCCGACACGCCGCTCGCCCCGTCGTCTATCGCCCCCCCCGAACGACGGCCATCCCACCGCTGCCACCATATGAAGCCACAGTTTGGCGTCGGAAAGAATACGAAACTGAATTTCGGTTAAATTGCCGATGCCGTCGTGGTCTCTCTCACCGTCTCGGTCGACGGTTGGTTCTCAACTGCCGCTGAACGTCCGCCGCTGCACGTTGCACGTCGGGGCTGCCCCGCGCCTCGGCGAACCTGACCATTGCACGACGTCTCTCGGCTCTCTCTTTATTGAAGCATATAAATTCTACCTAGATATGCGTCACAGCGTGAAGGAGAGCACATACCTCGACGTTGATATGAGCTTCAAACATCAGCGATAAATATGGGCAATAAGGAACGACGGAGCGGTTATCTACTCTATTTTTGTGACGTGTTATCGAACGGCCATCCTCACGACGTCGATACTCTGGATAACCTTCCGTAGAAAGCGATGTGTCGTTATTGAAAGTTTTGGGGAAGCGTTTTGAGCATTTCCCGTCAACCATGCATGGCGAAGAAGGATTTAGCTTCCCACACGGACCATGGATCATACACTTGGAGACGATTTCGTGTAGTGCGGCCTCGGTGGACGGATCGGGTATCTCAGCGCTGATCAAACTATCGACTTCTGCAGGGGTTCTGAGCTTCGAATCAGCCTTGAAGGTCAACAACATGTGCATGTGGGGTGAACCACGCTTCTGGAATTCGATCACATAAATATATTGTAGTGCTGACGTCTTTCAGTCAACACGCACAGGTTTTGGTAGGAGCACTCTTGTACTTTATTCTCGGAGCAGCGTCGGGGCTAGGGAGACCGCCGTGCTGTAGCGCGCGAGTAGAAGTGTTCTCTCCGGTCACATGCACGTCCTCTTGTAGGGATCCGCTGCCCTCTCCCCCGCGCGAGAAGCGCGCGGGTTTTCGGAAACAGAGTCGGGGCTATCCGTCAGATCTTTAATTGGAAACAGCGGTTGCGATCCTATAGCCAATTTGGTTGGGTCCTACGTAACGAGAATAAATCCCCCGGACATTTCCGGTTCTCTGTGTGGGAACCTCGGGGTCTCTCTTCCTAGTAATCCTCCAGCTAGCAACAATGTTTCTTCCAGATCAAAGTCTAAAGCCGGTCTCACATAACCCCCCCCTAAGGGTCGAACCGTCTCGGTTCGCTATTACCTAAGTTAGGAGTCGATGAGCCTAGTCGGTGGCTTCCTACTTCTTTCCGGGTTTCGTCGGGTCGGTGTGCTGCTGGTTGTCGCCCCGGTGTAAGCTGGTTTCCGGATTGACTCCTTCGGCTTCTTGGTGTGTTCTCCTGTTTGTTGGGTCGGTGAATCACGTTGTTGTGTTGGATCGTTCGGTGTTTCGGCGGAATCTTGCAGCGGGGGGAACTCTCGAACGAACTTCAGTCGGGACGAATGAACCACCTGCTTTTTGGATCTGGGTCCAGGGAGGGTCGCTCCCTGTTCCGCTTCCACTTCGAAGGTCTCTGGCCCCTTCTTCTGCGTTATTTTGTATGGTCCAAAAAATTGTTTCTGCAATTTATCTGATTGACCGACCTGTCTGAAGGGGTAGTGCAGCCACACGCTGTCTCCTTCCTCGAATGGTGTTGGGGTCCTCCGTTGGTCGAAGTTCAGTTTGTTCACGTCCTTTTCTTTGTCGGCCAGTTGGCGAGCGAGCTCTCTAGCTTCCCTTACTCGCGTTTGAAACTTTTCGGCGAAGTCCTGAGCCGTAACCGTTCGTGCTGTTGGCACCGCCGGTAGGAACGCGTCGAAAGTCGAGTCCGCCTCCTGGCCGTGGACTAGGTAGAATGGTGAGAACTTGGTCGATTTCTGTGGGGTCGTGTTGTATGCGTGCACTGCGAAGGGTAAAATATCGTCCCAGTCAGTCATGTTCTGGTTGACGTATTTGCTAATGATGTCAGCTAGTGTGCGGTGAGAGCGTTCCGTAAGGCCATTCGTTGCCGGGTGGTATGGGCTCGTTCTTCTATGTTCGATGCCGCAGTGTGCGTTGACTTGTTGGAGCTTCTCGGACATGAAGACCTTCCCTTGGTCGCTGATTAGGGTTTTCGGAGCTCCGTATCGCAGGATGATGTCGTTGACCAGGAAGTCAGCTACATGTTGGGCAGATCCATCCGGTAGGGCCCTTGCTATGAGGAATTTGGAGAGGTGGCAAATCGCGGTTACTATGACCCGATTGCCTCTTCTGGTTGGGTTGAACGACAGGAGGTCGATCCCGATGACCTGGAAATTCTTCCCTGGCGTTTCCATGTGTTGGAGCTCTCCGAATTTCTCTTTGTCTGTCCTCCTTCGTTGGCATTCCTTGCACGTCTTAACGAGTGTTTCGACGTCTCTGAATGCTGTGGGCCAATAGTACTTCTGTGCGATCCTTCCGAATGTGCGAGCGATGCCCAAATGACCTCCTTCCTTTTCGTGGTGTGCTGCCTGCAGTGCTTCCTGTCTGAGCTGTTTGGGAAGTACCAACAGCAGGTTGTCCCCTGTCCTGGAGAAGTTTCTTTTGTATAGGATGTCTTGGACCGTTCCGAAGGAGTTGGATCCTTCCGCCTTTTCTCTGAGCTTCTGTAAGGTGGGATCCTCAAGTTGCGCCTGGGCCAGGTCGACCAGGCTGAGAGCGTTGATGTGGGTTTTTGCCAACGGTGGGCCTGGTGGGAGAGCCGGGTATCGGGATAAGCAGTCAGCATCTAAATGTTTCCTACCCTGCTTATACATTACCGTGATGTCATGTTCTTGTAGGAGCAAGGCCCACCGTGCCAACCTTCCCGTGAGGTGCCTTGATGTCATCAACCAGCACAAAGCGTGATGATCCGTCACAACCGTCACCTTACGGCCGTAGACATAGGGTCTGAACTTCTTGACAGCCCATACGACCGCGAGGCCTTCCTGATCGGTCGTAGAGTACCTCGTTTCCGGCCCCGTGAGTGTCCTGCTAGCATAGGCGATGACTCTCTCCGTACCTTGGTTATCTGTTTGAGCCAGGATCGCCCCTATTCCATACTTGCAGGCATCCGTCCGGAGTGTGATCGGTAGTTTTTCGTCGAAATGGCCTAGCGGCGGAGGGCTCGTCAGTTTCCGGCGTAGCTCTTCAAACGCCTGTTGCTGCTCTCGGTCCCATGTAAATTTTGCCCCGTCCTTGAGCAATTCATTAAGGGGAGCTGCGATTTTCGAGAAGTTTTCGATGAACTTGCGATAGTAGGAACATAAGCCTAGGAAGCTCCTTACTGCTTTGGTGTTTTCCGGGGTATTGAACGTTTCGATGTCTCTCGTCTTGGTTGGGTCGGGTCGGATCCCTTCTTTCGTGACTTCATGGCCTAGGAGGATGATCCTGTCTGCTCCGAAGGAGCACTTCTTGATGTTAAGGGAGAGGTTGGCCCGGTCTAGGCAACCTAAGATTTCCTCCAACCTCTCGTTATGTTCTTGTATTGATCGTCCAAAAATGCATAGGTCGTCAAGGTATACGAGGCACTGCTTCCACTTACGGCCCCGGAGCACCTTGTCCATGAGGCGTTCGAAAGTGGCAGGTCCATTTGACAGACCAAAGGGAAGAACCTTGAACTCAAATAGGCCGTCGGGGGTTACGAACGCTGTCTCTTCCCTGTCTTGCTCGTCGAGGGGGCACTGGAAATAGCCTGATTTTAGATCTAGGGACGAAAATACGTTGGATCCGGACAGGCAATCGAGAGCGTCGTCGATCCTGGGTATGGGGTAGGTATCTCTTTTCGTTACTTTGTTGAGCTCGCGGTAGTCGACACAAAATCGGATACTGCCGTCTTTCTTTTTCACCAGGACCACCGGGCTGTTCCACGGGCTCGTGGATGGTTGTATGATCCCTTGCTGTTCCATTGTTTTGACTTCCGATGCTATGAGATCGCGTTCTGCCGGCGCATAGCGTTTTGTGTAGCGACTTCTTACCGGTCTCGCCACTCCGGTGTCAATACGGTGTACCGCTTCGTGCGTCTGTCTTGGCGGCTCGTTTTCCGCCGGTATGAGCCCTGGGAATTTCTGGATGATCTGCTTGATTTTTCGTCGTTGTTCTTGAGGTAGCTGCGGGTTGATGGCCCCTTCCAGCTTGGCGTCGAGAGCGTGGTGGGATCCTTGTTTCCTTGTCGTCGGTTTCTCTAAGGCGGCGACGGTTCGACTCTCTTGTCTCTCCGCCGTTTCCTGCCCGAGTGCTATGTGCATGCCTATGGGTAAAGTGATCCGTTCTTCGGTGTGGTTCTCGACGAGGACGATCGAATTTCCTTTTTGTAAGTTCACCAGAGCCGTTGGAAAGATGAGACTTTTCTTTTGCATCAGAGCCACATTCGGGCGGATAATGATCGTTTCTTCTTTACCTCGATATTCTGATGTTATACCGACCAGACTGGCTTCTCCGGGGAGAATTTCCGTTGTTCGAGCTACTTTGAACGTTACCTCCTGGGTGGGCACCGCGGGTGCCCATGGCGATCTCGGAGCCCCCTCCGTGCGGTTCGCTTTCTCCTCTTCTGTATCCCCTGTAAGATGGCTAATTCGGCGGCTGTTGTCTGACCGTTTCGTCGGAACGAAGTTTCTGCGCAGTGTGATAGAGTCGTTGGTCAGGTTGATGATGGCTCCGTGAGCCCTCCAAAAATCCAGTCCGAGTATGATGTCGTGGGTTAGGGGGTCAATGATGACGAACTCGCACGGGAAAGGGGCTCTATCTTTATTAGGTGAGATCGTTAGGGTGCAAACGCCCTTCACAGGAACACACATTCCATTCGCCACGGTGACAGACCCAAGGGGGGAACGCTTTACATCAACAGGGAGGAACGTAACATGCTTTCCAGCTAACAGGCTTGCCCTAACGGCCGACACCTCCGCACCCAAATCTACCAATGCGAACCTACTTCTTCCATCGCTAAGTTCGATCCGAACCAAATTCCCGTGAAAAATGGTCGCGACGTCATCGTCCTCACGGGGAAGATCTATTGACGTCGCGGCGCATTTCCCGGAGCCGTGGCGGATCTCGGTCTGAACGCCGGGCGTTTCGCCATTCGGTTCCTGCAAAAGCGCATCACGTGGCCGTTATGGTTACAATAATTGCAGATCGGGTCGCCCTCCGGTGTCCTTCGGTTGCCGGAGTAGAAGGGCTCGAACGGATCCTGATCGGGGTCTTCCTGTGAGGGCTTCGGTGGGGTCGTGAAGGGTTTGCCGCCGTTGGAGCTTGAGCTGGAGCTGGAGCTGATGGACAGGCGGTACGGTGTGTTGGTGCGTTGAGAGCCTGCAGAACGGTGCGATCGGGAACTGGTGGATGAGCTTCGGCTTCGGTTGGCGGGACTGGCTTGTCTCCCACGCTCCCTTGGTTTGTGCGCCTCCGGCACTGGGGAACGGCCCCGTTGGCTTTTCGGGGACGCGTGTCGGGATCGTGGTGCCGGGGAGCGAGACCTAGAACGGTTTGGAGCGTACTGACCCTGGGAGGAGGAGCGTTTTTCGGAGTTTCTTGCCTGTGATCCTGATTCCGGTAGACGATCCGCTGACTCTGTCGGCCGGATGTGGCAGAGATTGGCCGAACTGGTGCTGGGTCGGAGCGCCTTGTTATTGAGGAAGGGCATTGTCTTGTCCAGATCCGTGATCCTCTCTCGCAGTTGTTCCAGCGACGATGGGTAGAACAGGGACAGAACACAGGCGTGCATCGGTAGGAGCGTCTTCATAAAATTGCGTATGATCTTCTCTTCTGCCATATCGGCGTCGACCTGTCTACAGAGTCGTACTACCTGTTCGAACAAATGGGAGAGTTCTGTGTCCTCGTCTTGGCGGAGCAGTTCCAGTTTCCGGGCCGCCTGTTGGGAGATCCTCTGCATGTCGGCGAAGCGGCGCCGTATTTTCGCCTCAAACGCCGACCACGTCATGCAGTCCTGCTGGACGCTGTCGAACCACGTGCTGGCGACGCCCGTTAGGGAGGACTTCACTCGTTGGATCTTTTTCGTGTCGTCGATGTTATTGTACTGAGCTGCGTTGTTGAAGTCCTTGAGCCAACGTTCTCCGTCCCCGGTGCCGTCGAACGTGGGAAGATCCATCGGTAGTGGAGGAGCTGCGACCTGGACTGCTACCGGGGTCGGGCTGGGGGTTGTCTGCAGGGCCCGGACCTGCTCTTGGAGCGCGAAAACTATCGCCTGCAATTGTTGGTTCGTCAATAAACCCATGGCCTGACCTGGGATGGGCTGTTGAGGGTTTGGTATGGTGAAGAGCTGTTCCGATCCTGCCGAGTCATCGTAGGTGTAACCCGTGTTCTCGGTTTCCGTGGTGAGAGCAGAGGTTTGTTCTGGGTGATCCGTGGCGACTTCGTACTGGGAAGAGCTGGTCTCCGTCGATGGTGGAGGAGCGGGTTGACCTGACGTTGAGGGTTGGAGCAGCTCTTGGGGCTGCTGATCCACTTGCGGGTCCGTCGCGGACCGCGTGTTGTAGCCGTGGTGAGCTGTTGGAGCCGGTGAATGTTCCACTGGCATGATGAGCGATGTTGGCACGGTTTTCGAACCACAAATCTCCACCAACTGTAATGCTGATGTATTTCAATCAACACACAGGTTTTGGTAGGAGCTACTCGTGTACTTTATTCTCGGAGCGAAGCGTCGGGGCGTAGGGAGAACCGCCGTGCTGTAGCGCGCGAGTAGAAGTGTTCTCTCCGGCACATGCTCGTCTTCTTCTAGAGATCTGCTGCCCTCTCCCCCGCGCGAGAAGCGCGCGGGTTTTCGGAAACAGAGTCGGGGCTATCCGTCAGATCTCTAATTGGAAACAGCGGTTGCGATCCTATAGCCAATTTGGTTGGGTCCTACGTAACGAGAATAAATCCCCCGGACATTTCCGGTTCTCTGTGTGGGAACCTCGGGGTCTCTCTTCCTAGTAATCCTTCAGCTAGCAACAATGTTTCTTCCAGATCAAAGTCTAAAGCCGGTCTCACAGTATCCTGAACGGGGACATTAAGAAATGGCTGGCAGACTCCTTCATCAAATGGGAATTTATCACCCCCTATGCACCGTGGTTTGGCGGGTTCGATGAACGTCAAGCACAATCGGTGAAACGACCCCTGAGAAAAGTTCTCGGCTCAGCAGTTCCATATTTCCGACCTAGAAGTCATTCTAAGTAACATCGAGGCGATGATCAACAGGCGGCCAATCACCACTGTAGCTGCGGAAGCTGACCAGATCGAAGCCTTGAGCCCGGCGGACTTACTTTACGGCTACAAGAGTAAAACTTTCTTCCCGGAACACACACTCAAAGCGTTGAAAAACAACTTCTGGAAAAGGTTCCATAAAGAATACCTCAGCTACCTGCGTTCCGCCCACTCCAGGAAACCTCTGCCGACCAGACCGCTGAGAGTCGGAGACATCTGTCTATTAGAAGATCACGGCCCGAGCAGAGCCTACTGGCCACTTTGCAGGGTCGTGGCCCTCAAAGGAGATGCGAGACCGGAACACGCAAGATCATGCACGATCAAGACAGCAACAGGCCAGATCCTTGATCGGCCCATACGAAAACTATATCCCATTGAGAGCCCGAAGCCCAACTAAGCGACGAAAGTTGCCCAGTCACCAATTCTGTCCATGTTGCTTTCGAGTGGATCATCATCACGGACAGTCCTCCACTAAGGCAACCAGCGTAGGGAGACGGAAAAGTACGGATACGAATTTCAATTATTCACTCACGCTTACGAGACTCAGATTCTCAAAATTGGACAGCTCACCCTTCAACACGGAGATCAACGGAAAATGTCGTGTCGTCTGGATCACGACAACGACAAAAGTGATCTCGCGCGCAGAGCCGCAAATTCCCGCCAGGCGGCGTTCCGGCTGGTTCCAAACGGCGCGCGAGCTTGGGGCCGACGCGCTACCTGCTTACATCCACCGTCCTTGGATCCTTCGTTTGCATCAGAATTCCGTCATCTATGTCAATGCCGCAATTCGCGGGGGGGGTCTGTCACGGACGGGGCCTCCGTCGCGTGTTTCTCCGAGCTTGCTACACGTTCACATACACGCAGACAGCACACTCCCAATCAGCAAACAACTCCACACCTCACAAGAGATTGGGTCAGAGTCTGGTGCCATCTCTATATCATGTTGTACCGCCTAGGACGAGCAGTCCAAAGGAATATCATCTATTTTCAATAAATATCTGTGGAGTGCGTAGCGCATAGGTACGTCTCGGCGCAGCGCCAGTTTCCAGCTGTTTTCCAGTACCGGCTGGCGGATGGTCAGCTGATGCCTCACCTGGGTTGTACACCGCTGCAGAGTCAGTCGCAGCGACGCGGCGGCAATCAGCGATACTGACTGTCGCAGTATCAGATCTTATCGCCAACAGAGTATCCTTCCGAAGACTCTCGACGGAAGCCGTTCCTCGACAGTATATTTCCGGCCCCGTTATCAATTCAAATCATCATAGTGATAGTGTGGAGGGCGTTCCAATCCACCCCGTCCGCATCTTCATCCTCAGAGGAGCCCTGTTCAATCCAGGGTCCCAATTATCATCAAATTTATTTGCGCATCGTGCTCCACGTGTGATCCCGATCAGTTCAAGTCTGTTCTTTTCACTCCCCTGCGGTTCAAACCCGTAATGTGGTAGCGCGTAAGCCACATCGTTCTTCAGAAAACTCGGATAACAGCAAGCAATTGGAGCAGACCCCAATAATTATTGAGTTGCGCAAACCGTGTATGCTAAGAGCATGAATTCCTTGAGGAATTCACGCAAGTCTCTCGTTTCGGACTGTAGAGGTTATTGAGTTGCAGCAAGCAATTAAAGCAGAGACTAATAATTATTGAGTTGCGCAAACCGTGTATGCCAGCGTTTCTCAAAGTAGGGGGACGCGTCTCCCTTGGGAGACGCGCGAAAAAATCTGGGGAGACGCGGCGAGTTCTTTGTAATACTCCCATCCCGGACATATTCGGGACGAATTACCGATAGTCAGTAATCGCTGAACTGTCGCGCCGGTCAGCAAAGTCGACGCATCGCGTCGACGTGTCAGGTGCGCATGTCCGATGTTTTCGTAGAGCCACGTCCATTTTTTTCTCTACGCATCCGCTGATTTCGAACGCATCGTGCGACGGTGGAGTATGTAGATCGGTATGATTCGTCGTGATCAACTGCCCTCAAGAGTATAACCATGCAAAGGTGGCTCCTCAAAAGGAAAGCTGGCGACCCTCCCGGAGATTCGATGCCAACGTCGAAGAGAGCAGCAAAAATACGGAGATATAAACCGACTTATCTCTCTTTCGGATTCACGCGCGATAGAGACGAATCCGAGCCTCGGCCTCTGTGCGTGGTGTGCAACGAACGCCTGGGCAACGGAAGCATGCGTCCAAATATGTTGCTCCGGCACCTCCGGGGTCGACATCCCGACCTCACGGAAAAACCGCTGGAATTCTTTGAACGAAAACTGAAGGAGATGACGACTGCCCAGACGAAATTGACGAAGTTCACGGAACTAAGCGAGAAGGTGATGCTCGCTTCGTATCAAATCAGTTGGAGAATCGCGAAGACAGGCATGGCGCATACAGCAGGTGAAAACCTCGTTCTACCCGCTATCAAAGACGCGGTTTCCATTGTGCTCAACGAGAAATATGTGAAAGAGATTGAGTCGATACCGCTCTCGAACGACACGGTGGCGCGGCGGATCAACCAAATGGCGGAGTGGATCGAGAATGTGGTCATACAGAGAGTACAGCGTGTTAAGTAATCGAATGCTATAGCGATACAGCCACGCGGCTTCTGTTCGAGTATGCCGCCGAGCGTGCCCTTTCAACCCTTTCCGGCACGCCTGCTATCGATATCAATAAAAAAGGAAGAAGTGAGAGTTCCTCGCTCTGCTATGTACCACGATTGAGATCGTCTTAAATTAAGGAGGAATTATCTCACAAAAGTTGGTGCCGTGACGCAGGATTCGACTCCATCCCTCATTTTCTCGTGAGCGCACTTTCGGAGCGCCAATCAGACGATGCCGCTGATCGAACACGATGAATTGCCGGTTGGCCAAGCAGGCAGCTCACGTTCCCAGACATCGGAGCACGAGAAGAGTGAAAAGGAACGGAAAAATGAGTTGAAAACCCTACGACGCTTTCGTACTACTCGTCGAAAGCAGATGCAGGCTGAGCTCGCAACAATAGCTGAACTTTAGTCGGCAAATCCGAAATTTCCGGACCATCAGGATCCAGATCAAGTTGTGCGCCGGATCTCCCTTCATGCCCGGGCAATTCAGGATTGCAACAGAAAAATCAGCACGCTGATAGATGATGATGCTGAGTGGAGTATGGAGGGGCCTCTCTGTGAAAGTCATGACAACGAGGCTGTCGCAGCAATCGCCGCCGTGGAAATCGCCA
>NW_003805531.1:4987-6574 GCF_000255335.2 Galendromus occidentalis | reverse complement strand
CTCAAGCAGCTAAAGACAAACCAACAGGGGTTCGAAGTATCGAAGCACCTCTCGATCACAACCCGACGACTGCAACGCCTCGAGACCTGGCCATATCGATGGTAAACATCAGTCTCCGAGACAATGAGCGGAGTGGAATCTCTGCCTCATGACTTGATCAGAAGAACAACAGTGACATCATCCAGAGGAAGACCAAGTATCCCGGTGACGATTTCACCTCAAGACATCACAAGGCAACGAAGGTACGCTCCAGGTTGGACAACAATTCAAGGCAGGCGTAAAACTGTGCCATAACGGAATGTCACATGAAGATGATACAGAAGTCCACTCATGAGGAAGTGGCAGTGCGCATCTAAGGATCAGAAGTCAAGAAATGACTTGGACACCATCAGGACATAGATGGATCAAACCGAATGTAAAGAGAAGAGAAAACTCAACGAGCCGGCTCAACCACAAAAACACAACGAACAAGCAGCGAAATGAACAGCAGCCCGGACCGAGCAACAGGACCAGTCCGTGTGGCGAGTGTGGATCGAGCATCATCTTGAAGAAACTGTTCAAGGTCAACAAACCAGTGAAAGGGACTCGCCCCAAGGGGCTCGCAGAAACTTTGGACGCTCTCCCAATATGAATGAGAATTCGCTCAAGTTAGTACTATGGCTAAGAAAGAGAAACGATCCAGAAAGAGAAATAGTCAAGATCTTGCTCCCTTCTGGAGTCTAGCGGTTAGATGTGAAATTTCCATTCTCAAACCGATCCAATCTCACCTGAAGTCTAGCCAATACCAGAAATTAGTACTGTCAAAAAAGTGTATCACTCTCAAAATGATTGAGTTCACGTATCCGAGAGAAGTAATGACTCAGTGCTCATGATAGCACGACATAGGCCAACATACTCACGTTTGTCACGGACGGAGCCTCCGTCGCGTGTTTCTCCGAGCTTGCTACACGTTCACATACACGCAGACAGCACACTCCCAATCAGCAAACAACTCCACACCTCACAAGAGATTGAGTCAGAGTCTGGTGCCATCTCTATATCATGTTGTACCGCCTAGGACGAGCAGTCCAAAGGAATATCATCTATCTATCTATCTATCTATATATATAAAAACGTATGTCTGTTTGTTTGTCTGTCTGTCTGTTTGTCTGGTGTCACCTATAGACTCGAAAACGGCTGAACCGATCGTCGTGAAAATTTAGGAGCGTGTTCTGGGCGATCCAGCGGTGGTTATAGGGGGGTCAGTTCTCCGATGCGATGAGTCCTTCTACCTTAAAAAGATTATTTGAGTGCTCCACCCACGAAAATCCGAAAACTCGGAGAAAAATTGAAAAATCCGAAATTCGCGAAATTCACGAACGCCTGAACCGATCGCCGTGAAAATTCAGGGGTGGGTTCTCGGGAGTTGTAGAAAAGCGATGAGGGGGTCGTCGTGCCCGTATGATGAGGATGAGCTCTTTTTCCCTTGGAAATTGAGTACCGGGTCCCTCACCGGAAATCGTTCGGCGGGAGTTTCCAGAGTTCTCCAGAATTTTCGTGATTCCTTCACATAATCTATAAATCTGTCTGTATGTCCCCTATAGACTC
>NW_003805531.1:0-4967 GCF_000255335.2 Galendromus occidentalis | reverse complement strand
TAGCGGGGAACCGGGAAAGCGGGGAACCGAGGAAAGTGGGAAACGGGAAAGTGGGAAACGGGAAAGTGGGAAAACGGGAGAGTGGGAAACGGGAAACGGGAAAACGGGAAAGTGGGGAAATGGGAGAATGGGAAACGGGAAAGTGGGGAAATGGGAAAGTGGGGAAATGGGGAACGGAAAAGGGAAACGGGAAAGTGGGAAACGGGAAAGTGGGGAAACGGGAAAGTGGGGAAACGGGAAAGTGGGAAAACGGGAAAGTGGGAAAACGGGGAAGTGGGAAAACGGGAAAAGGAAAAACGGGAAAGTGGGAAAAAGGGAAAACGAGAAAGCGGGACAGTGGGAAAACGAGAAAGTGGGAAAACGGGAAAGCGGGGAAACGGGAAAGCGGGGAAACAGGGAAGCGGGGAAACGGGCAAGCGGGGAAACGGGAAAGCGGGGAAACGGGAAAGCGGGGAAACGGGAAAGCGGGAAAAGCGGGGGAACGGGAAAGCGGGGAAACGGGAAAGCGGGAACGGGAAAGCGGGGAAGCGGGAGAGCAGGGAAACGGGACGCTCACCAAGAGCACGCGCGACCAAAGCAAGCGCACCCGGAGACAGCGCACTCGGAGCCAGCGCACGCGGAGCCAGCGCACTCGGCGTTAGCGCACTCGGAGCCAGCGCACTCGGAGCTAGCGCATGTGTAGTGAGTCTAGCGATACCGAGTCGCCGCGAAGCGGCGACCGGGAGCGCTAGTTTTCAATAAATATCTGTGGAGTGCGTAGCGCATAGGTACGTCTCGGCGCAGCGCCACTTTCCAGCTGTTTTCCAGTACCGGCTGGCGGATGGTCAGCTGATGCCTCACCTGGGTTGAACACCGCTGCAGAGTCAGTCGCAGCGACGCGGCGGCAATCAGCGATACTGACTGTCGCAGTATCAGATCTTATCGCCACCAGAGTATCCTTCCGAAGACTCTCGACGGAAGCCGTTCCTCGACAGTATATCTCCGGGTTCAAGCCCCGTTATCAATTCAAATCATCATAGTGATAGTGTGGAGGGCGTTCCAGTCCACCCCGTCCGCATCTTCATCCTCAGAGGAGCCCCGTTCAATCCAGGGTCCCAATTATCATCAACTTTATTTGCGCATCGTGCTCCACGTGTGATCCCGATCAGTTCAAGTCTGTTCTTTTCACTCCCCTGCGGTTCAAACCCGTAATGTGGTAGCGCGTAAGCCACAATTTGGTGCCGAAACTTTTCAAGAATCAGCTACCGTCAGAAGTCAGTCTTCCAGTCGGTATGGATATAAGCCGAGACCATTATCTCCAGATTATCAACTCGATAAGGCAAGAATATTCGTGAATCATCGGATAAGTCCGTTCCATCATTGGAGCAGCTTAGACGACCCAATCAACGCTCCTGTCTCAGAAGTGAATAGTGGATCGTAATTCGTGATCCGATTGCGCTGAGCTTCCGTCGCGGCTAGGCCTAGCACGGAGGCGAAGGCTACCAACTTCGGGACCATTACCCCGTAGCCAACGCGACAAGATGAGCGACGAAGAACACCCAGCCGAGCCTACAGACACAGCTCACAGCGGCGCTCCACCGCCTCTTCCAGAAGTACTTTCAGAATCATTCAGAGTGATGCGAAGCCCAAACGACATAGACAGTTTCATGGAAGACGGAGTCGAGCTTTCCGCCGAGACGATCCGTGCCTTCCGTGTACTTCAACAAGAACAGGCCACGGACGGACAGAGAGCAAGTAACCAAGAAATATCGGGAAGTATTTCACGACAGCTACTCAAACCACCACCCTTCGCACCTTCGAGAGCGACTTCTCCACTCCCAGAAGCTGGCACGGCAAACACCGCCATAGGTGCTGGGGTTGTGGCCCCACCGTCAACAATCGAAGTTTGGAACACCGACCCGGCAGTCCGCACAAAGGCGTTCGGCGCCGCCTCGATCGGAGCCGAACCAAGCCAGTCGGATCCAGGAAGGCAAATATCGCAGACGTTTAGCTCATCGATTCCGAGCCCCACCGCTGACAACTGTCTCAAATACCTAAAAGCCAGGATTAAGTTCTTCGTCAACAAGGCAGTATCCTTCTTCAAATAAGAAAATGATATGAGGGAAGCCCTGTCCACGGTCGACGACCTCGGACCTACCCTATCAAATCTTCTGGACGAGTGGTTACGAGAATCAAATAACCACATCAGGTCAACTCCGGAAAAGGATCACGCTATCCTATTCGAAGAATGCATAACCGTCGAAAACGAATTGCGAGACTCCCAGAAATATCTCAGAAAACTACGACATTTTCTGGTCGACTGTCTGCAACCGTCAAACATCGACTCCACATTCGACAGAGCTCAGAATCCCAACGGTGCTCCAGCCGCGACCCAAGGCCGCTTAACGACACCGCCGGCCCCAAACCACGGGCGCGAGGCAGACTGGAGAACATCGACGCCGGTCATCGACCAAATCAGGGGTGGGACTAGCGGCCACGGTATCTCAGCGGGGACGTCTACCCCCAACATATCCCACATCGCCCAAATACCGCCTCCATCGGAGAGCGCGCCGAGTCTCCCATCCCAAAACCGGATCATAACCCCAGAAGATCCAGGACAGCAAGTTCCCCCAGTAGAGCAGATGCTCACGTGTAAAACCAACAATAGCAACTCTTTAGAAAAGCCCGAGAATTACCTACCGAAACTTTCAAAAAACTTCAAATTACCCAAATTCAATGGTGACCCGAAGCAATACAGAAAATTTATGGACATGTTCAACGCCTTCGTGCACGAACGTCAAATTCCCGTACTGCAAAAAATCATCCTGCTACACGACGCGCTCTCAGGGGGGGCCTACCATAGTGTCAAACACTTCAGTCTCCGCGCCGAGAGCTACGAGCCGATGAAACAGATGCTCCAGGAGCTATATGGTCAGACGAGTATGGCGGAGGACGGTCATCTACGAGAACTCGAGAGAACGCTGTCATCCGGAGGGGACATCGGCTTCGATAAGTTATCCAACTTCGTGAACTCAATCTCTCAGCACACCCAAACAAGCAAGCTCGAAGCGTTAATGGTTTTTCTAAAAGCCGAAGCCCTCACGACCGAAGCACTCAGAGCGAATCACTTCTCAACGAGGAGGCCAGACCACCGAAGTACGAGCTTCAGAAGCGGCAACAATTCCCATCAGAACGGATTCCGCGAACCCCCAGCCCGGCCAAGCTTCCATCAATTCCGGGATCAATCCAGCGACCCAAGCAGAATCAGCCACTCATCTTCCAAAAACACTTCGAACAGCTTTCATGTGACTTCTTCAGCAATCCCAAAGCGTTCGATACCCTGGGAACCACCCAAAAAGTCAAATATACCCTGCCTGTTTTGTGAAGGCGACCACTTGCCTTTCAAGTGCACAAGTCCGCTGACCTATCAAGAACGTCGGAAGCGAATGCTGGCATCCAAGGCTTGTTTCAAATGTTTGAAACTCAACCACGACTCGAAACATTGCAGAGAGGGTCCTAAAACGAAATGCCGATTCTGCGACGCAAATCACTACGCCATAATCTGCCCTAAAGCTTTCAGACTCACCGGGGATAAACCACGCCAGGCCTTGTCAACCAATCTAGGTCTGGACCCATTGGGCAACTCCGTGTTTTTATGGACGGCCTCAGCATGGGCAGAAGTCGGCAACGTTAGGATACTCTGTCGCGTCCTTATCGATCCAGGATCGCAAGCCACACACATCACGAAAGCTCTAACCGAGAAGCTGAACTCCACACCAGTGGCGCACACGGATCTAACCATGGCGACGGCAGGCGGCCAGGTCGTTGACATCCACAATTGCGGGATTCACGATATAATCTTGAGAAGTAGACACCATTCCGGCAAACACATACGGCTCAGAGCCATCGAGCTCGACTGCGTGTCGAGGTCCGAGTTCCCCATCATGGAACAGTCGCTCGATCTCGCGCCTGTGGCAGATTGGCTTCCGAGGAAGAGCGAGAAATTCGTAGACATACTCCTCGGGCAGGATCACTTCGCGAAGATAGACTTCTCAAGTCCGAATTCGATAGACGATATCTTCGTCTTCAACTCGATGTTCGGTTGGGTGTTCGGAGGTTCGCAGGGAGCCAACACAGTCGAATCCCCGTTATCGCGATTCTGCGGTTTTGACGCGATCGAGTCAGCCTCGAGTCTGTCACCCAATTCGCAGATGCAGCCCCTCGTTCCTGAGACGATCCCAGGTGAAAGCCAAGATGCGAGCAAGCGGGCAGCCCAAACCCTCCGAGACCTCCAATTTATGTGGCAATCCGAAGATGTCGGGTTCGATGACGACATCAGGCTGGAGGAACAAAAAGAAGAAGACAATCTCAATCGAGCCCTAGTCGAACACTTCCGGAAGACAACCGTCCGAGATGACGAGGGACGTTACATACTGCGACTCCCGTTCAAGTCAAACGTCCGAGCTCTCGGGGACAACGAAAACCTCTCAAGATCTAGACTCTACTCCTTCATCGAAAAGCTCAAGAAAGACCCAGTGAAATTGCAAGCGGTCGACGACGAAATTAAAGGATATTTGGCAGCCGGATTCGCAGACGAAGCGCAACCGAAACAATCCGGCCAACTGGCACATTATCTGCCAATTCAGGCAGTCTTCAAGGCGAAGCCTGATGCCCCTTCAGGTTTAAGGTGCCATACACTCTGAGCGCATCGAAGATTCGAGCGATTGTGCATTTCGGCGCAAAGTTGATCTGAGCGCAGAGTAGCATTGAGCGCAGAGGAGTTTCGAGCTGCCCTGGATTTCAGCGCGAAGTACACTTGAGCGCACGTAGATTGGAGCTTGGAGTAGCGTCGAGCGCCTGTGGATTCGGGCGCAATGTAAATTCAAGCGCGGAGAAACTTGAGCGCAGAGACTATCTGAGCCAGCGTGAATTAGAGCGCACAATTCACACAACTTGAGGGTTTATTACAATGCCGATTAACTTATTTG
>NW_003805530.1:8853-16892 GCF_000255335.2 Galendromus occidentalis | reverse complement strand
CTGCGATCCCATCCAAGGGTGCTCCACAATCCTGTCGGGTTTTGCCCGACAGCCTAATACTTGCAACTTGCAAGGGATCGCGCAAAGCAATTTAGGACAGGGGCGTATCGGAGACTGCTTCTAGGTAGGGGCCAGATCCGATTTTCCACGGGGCTGAGAATGTAGAGTCGTCATCCGCGCTTGGTACTCCAGCAAGAATCAAGAACAGAAAAGTTTGTAGATGCTGGAGCTCCACCAGCCCCGTGGTGGGTGAGTCACTGGTCCCAGGGTCGGTCGACTCCCTTTCATCCGGAATCCGAATTTCAAAGTCTCGGGTTAAGAACGAGGAACGAGCAATCTGATTCCTAAACTCATTCCTATTCCAGCCGCGAAATGGACGATGGAGGTCTCCGCGATGAAGATTGGGGGTTCGGAAACGGTATTGAAAGAGAGTTCCCGAAGCATCGCGCCAGCGGAGCGGGAATCGAATCCGAGAGTGATAAGGAAGATCAAGATTTTCGCGCTCGGGTGTTTGAGTCTACCCGAAATGTTTCCGGTAGGTAACATTCCGCGATCCTTGTCCTTGCTCCGAGCCGCAAGCTCGGGACCGGGGTTTCAGTTGACGCTCACCGGTCAGCAAGTCAGGAACGCGCAAGCCAAGAGTTTTGAATGGATGAAACCTTCATCTCATTTATCATGATGGAAGTTCAGGCATTCATCATTAATCACGCTCAATCAATTCATTATTAGATGGTGAAATTGAGGGGTGCAACGATCGATTCTGTTCGGGGACCGAGAGAAACCGAAAATTCAATGATCATTAATCTATCGTTCCATCAATCTATGTGCGCAAAAAAAAAAGAAGAAGTGATGGAGGTTATAAATGCCTGAACTTCCAAGCTCTGATAATTGAAATTGATAGTACAATGCGAACTTCCCAGAGGTCGAATCTCCGGCATCGACGGAAACGGAGACCGCTTCTGAAACTTCTGAAGGACGCAATTCGTATTCCTCTCGGCATCGAGGACAGGGTAAGCATGGGTTTCGGTCTCACCACGAAATTGAGATAGGCAAAGGGCATGATCATGATTCGTCATCAATGATGTAAGTCCTTAGTTGTTGGATAAGTTTTTCAACGGTGATTCCACGGCAGTCCGACGAGGAGTAATCTCGTGACCGAAGCTTCCGCGGAAGGAATCTTCAGAAAATTCCTCCCGTCAAGAAATATTTCCGCGAGGAATTTTGAGCCGTCAATTTTGAGGTCGTCCCCGAGTTCCCGAATAGCGCACACGACTGCTCGGTTCGCGTCAAGCAACATCATCCAAAACGCTAGGACGTATCCAGGTAGTTTATTCCGGCCGTCGGGTAGCCGAGTGCGCAGGGCGGTCTACAAATCATATGCAGATCAGCAATTCACTCCGTGGAACGGCAACCTCCACTCGGTGAAACGACGTATCCTCGTGCGGGAGGTCGCTAGTTCGAATCCCCCGGACGAGATGCGGTTCCGCGGGGCAAGGCGAAACGGGGAGCCCTGTATTCGGTCATTGGTCAAGAAGTCCGGCAATAGAGACCCCGAAATCGCATATCTGGGATGTGGAATAATATTCGAACTTTTCAGAGATCGAACCTCAGGCATCAGCGGAGACTTCTGCTCCTTTTGAAGGAGGCGACGTGCATCTCTCCGGAAATTCAGGTGGGTTCCATTTCCATTCTGGTCGCGCAATCATGATTCATGATATTCCCGCATCATCATCACACCGCCCTTGCTCGGCATGTCGAATTCATGGCGGTGCGGTAGGAGGTGAAGAGCGGGTTATCACTGAAACTTTTCAGAGCCTGAACTTAACATATCGAGGTATTCTTCTGAGTCGCTCAACCCAGGAAAACGTCCGCGGCGGAGACAGCCTCGAAGTAGGTTCCAATGTCACAACTTATGAGTCATAACGAATCGCGACGCTCAAAGCTCATGCGAACCCTCATGTCTCATGGAGCCCGAGGGCATTGTCATTTGGGACGTTGTCACGGCTCGGCAATCCGAGCCGAGCTTTCCGGTTTTTTCTGCATGCCCTGGCGATTTTCTACGCTGAAATTCCTACGAAATTGTAGTACCGCCACATGATTTTCGAGTTCTCCTACGGAGCACGTTGGTCTGCCCACAGCAAGACGCGAGACCTTTATCCATAAAGATATTATCGATCGACGGGAAGTGAGCAGGCTCTTCTGGAAAATTTTCAGAGGGCGACGAGCTCCGTTCCTCTGATTGGGAAGATGATTCCGAAGACGAGGAAGCATCCAGACAGGCGAAGAGTAAGTATTTCAGATTCAGAATCCACGTTTCTAACCTCCACGACTCACGCTCGTGGCTGTCATATCTAAAACATGGCATGTCACATCAGAGGCAAGATGGAGAGAGCCAGGAAAGTCTTGGGCACAATTGGAATCCCCTGGCCAGGAAATTCATCCGTTTGTGCTCGGCAGTGACTTTAGTCAACGCTTGCTTAGGTATCGATCCCCCGTCAGCAGCTGGCGTACCAGGAGGTAGAGACTTTTGACGCGCTTGAGATCCAGAGTTGGCTCGAAAGTTCTTCATTTCTGCCACTCGGCTTGCCGGATTACTGCCGGAGTGAGATCCGCGCCTGTGGATATTTACCTCGCTTTCGAAACCAAGTCATTGGGCCCCCGTGCCCCAGCTCCATCGACGTCGGGCTCTCGCGATTGAGCCTCCACATCTTTGGCTATACCGGCTTCTGATAGCGCGACAGTCATCTGAACTCCTCATTTTTCTCTCTCAAGGGCGAAAAGTAAGAAATCAATTCGAGGAGCCGGAGAACGGAAAGGCGAAATGTAAGACCTGCAGGGAGAAGTACGTTTCCTACGCGCACAGTAGCACTACTGCTATGCGACGACATCTCGAATCCGCCAGCCATCGGAACGCCTGCAGGGTGAAGGCTGGAGCTGGGCCTAGACCCGCTCGTGAGGCGCGGAGGGTTGGAATCAGGAAGCGTCTCCAATGTAATTGTTACACCGTCAAGCGCACTCCCGAGCTGAAGAAGTGGCTTGTGGCTTCATACGCAAATGTGTGCCACATTCCTCTGGAAACACTCTCACATCCGGCCTTTCGTGTACATTTCTGGTTGAGCAATCTGGGGACTATTAACTCAAAGCTCGCTCGCAAGATCACCGATGATGAATACGAGCGAATCCGGAATCTCCTTGTGACGGAATTCGCGGAGTTGAAGAAGAAAGGAGCGATCTTCACATTAGTCGCCGATGAGTGGGAATGGAATAATAAGCGATTCCTCGGAGTCGTTCTCCGTTCCACGGAAGTAATACCGAGTATGAGTTCGAAGTCAATGGAGCTCTTTGTGCGTTTCAAGGAAGCGGCTACTGCTTCGACCTTGCTCGAGGCTATGAAGAGAGCACTCCTACTTCTCGAGCTGACAATCCAAGATATACGTGGCATGACAACAGACGCCGCTTCTGCGATGGTAAAAGTCGCAAAGCTCATCGAGGTCGAGAACGCACCGAGGGTATTCTTGCATCAGCGATGCTTTGCTCACGGAATCCACCTAGCCGTGCTCGAAGCGCTCAAGGGGAGCTCTCAAAGCGACCCAAATGCACATGCAGATGCAAGCCAGAGGGATACCATATTCTTGGATGTGTATGGCGAAGGTGACTACCCTGTAGAAGAAAGCGGAGTCAATCCCACGCAGGGGGCAGGCCAAGGTATTGAAATCAATGACTCCTCGAACCTTCTGCAAGTCATCAAGAAAGTTCGCTGCATCTCCAAGGCTTTTAAAGCAAGCGGAAAGAAAGGCGATGATCTTGAACGTATATGCCGACGCCTGAACCCAGGGTCTAAAGTCCTACAGCTCCTGCCGGACGTTACCATAAGGTGTGCTCTTGATCTTACCCAATGCGAACGACACGAGAATAGCTCTTCGATGCCGTGGGTCGTGGGTTGGTGATCTAACACAGGCGGGATGTAATCTCCGCATTTCTCATACGGAAGCGAAAGTTTCACCCGCGCGATATTTTCACCGTGAACCGACCCTTCGTTCGCCGATCCTCTCCATGTAGTTCGTAGATACCTAGGCTTCTAAGTCGGAGGTGACTTCCGCAATCCACTACGAAGTCGATCTCTCGATCTTTAGGCCTAACTCACGAATCGATACGTGCGCATTAACTTCTCTCCCTAATCGTGCTCCTGTACGCGCAGATGGAACAGCACCGTCCGTATGCTGGTACAATTTGTGAAACTGGAAAAGGCACTCGAAGCCTACTATGAAGAACGAAGAGAAAGCTTCCCCTTGACAAGAGAGGAGTTGAACTCCATCAACAGCATCACACCTGCCCTTGAGTGTGTCCAGGAAGCTTCCCTAAGACTTTCAAAGGACAGTGCCACTTTATTTGAAGCGGATATCACGATCGAGGTGAAAAAAGGAGTTCTCATATTACATATTGGGTAAGTCGAAAACTTCGTAGCACATTCTCATTGTGCAGAATGAAAAGTGCTACGAACTTTTTGACTAAACCAATATAATCGTTAATAGTACATAGTACATCGTGTCGATACAAATGTGTGCAATCGGATGTGTCAGAACCTGATATCGCTCTTCCCAACAGTTCATGTTCGTCCAACTGGAAAACTTATGCCGTTCTGCACATTCGCCTTTCGTAAGAACACTCCGCGAGGCTTTGAGAAAGCACATTGCCAAGCGAAGAACCGCGGCATCGCGGTGCGCCGTTTACCAACACGTCGCAAAGCGGAGGTCCGCTTTGGACGATGTCTTAGAAGGCGCGGGCCCCGGCTATCTCTGGACGGATGGGAGGAGACGACGGAATTGGCTGAGGATATCGCGTAAGTTCTTGCAGAGAGCGACTCACTGGCAGAAGGACAGGACGAAGTACTCGAGAATCCAGCGGCGTCCTTCGAGAACTACCTCGAGAGTTACAGGAGGAAGGCAAGCAGCGAGGCGAGAAGAGCGAATTCCTTGGGAGAACCCCTGATGCGTGCCCGCCGTCTCATGCAGTATGCGGGGGACTCTGTGCAGCTGCCAAAGACAATGACCGCTTTGCTCGACGCCCTCACTCCGACGAGTGTTGCGGCTGAAAGAGCGTTCAGTAAGGCCCGGCATAGTCGGAAGTACAGTCAGGCGGCCCTCGATGATGACCGTTTTTCGAGGAAACTATGGGTGCAACACTTCTACGAGAAAAGCAAGCCGTGGGAAGCCTTCATGCAGGAACATGATCTCAGTTTGTGATCTTCGAAGGTGCGATCGAAACGCGTGGTGAATTATGAATGAAGATAATTAAAGTCTTGCGACACCCGAAGAAGAGATTCTCTCAAATTGTACTCTCTTCATATACTCAGCTCTCCACATGTAAGATTGGGCCTCTCTGCGCGAATACAGTCTCGCTTTCTCAACGCATGCAATCTGACATCCTGTGATGAGGAAAAACGAGATTACCAGACGAGACAAGAACCTTTCGCTAGCTCGTCGTTCTGTTCTCTAGGCCAGGCTTTCAATCGATCGATCCATCCTCCGAATAAAGATTAATAAAACACAGGTGCAATGGACAATACGCCCCCTTTTGAGCAGGAACAAATAGAATTTCACCATTGTGCGGCCGCATACTCCTCTGTATCTCCAGCCCAGCGTGTTTCACGATCTGATTGCTCGCTATGAGATCTCCAACTTGCGACACAAAATGACCCAAGTGGGAGGTGTCCCGTGCTATAAGTTGAGCTGCCAGACGTCCCCGCAACCCGCAATGGGAGGATCCCCAGGACTCAGAGATCACCGTTTCGTGGTATCTCGCGAGAGCTCGATCCTGCGGATATCAATACATTGCTCTGCAGTCTGCAGACACGGAAGACTCATCACGAATCACGACCGCACGGGTGGCAGAGCGTCGCGAGACTTCATGATCGGAAAACCGTGGAATGAGCTGAGAGGGCGATCCGATTCCGGTCTTGCGCCAGACATAGATCACGGTCATCATTGTCGCCGTCTACCAATCTCTCATATGAAGGTCTTCTCTCGCCTCTCGCGGACTCGTCTCTCGCACAAACAATTCCTTCAATATTTATACCGATAGAGGCTTCTCCCTAGCGTTCTTGAGGAACGGCTCCTCCATTGTCTAACATACGTTTCCAGAACGGTACTCATTAGCAAGCATCATTCCGTTCTTGAAAGAGCCGTTCTTTCGTTGTTGCTTACATCAGCGGGAGACGTCTAGGTCGAGACCTCTCGCAGTGAAAATATTGATCGAATGTTGCCATTGATGGCAAACAAGCTCTGGAGTCACTGAATACATGATCTCGAATCTTACAGTGCCGGACCTCCGCGGGCTTTTGGCTGACGATGAAAGAGGGAGTCCCGGAGGAGAAGAGCTGGCTCGACAAGGAGGCGATTGTCACGAACGGACTCCTCGGGAGTTCCGTTGCGACCATAACACCACGGCACATACAACACAAACAATCACCATTCGCCGAGGCTAGAGTAATTACATAATCATATAGTAGAGCTCGGCTCATTAGGGGCTGGAATTTATTGCTATTGTAATTAATGTCATCCTTATAATTTAAATGGGTAGATATCCGTCAGATTCAACAAATAAATACTCCGCGCGGCGGTCTGCACTGAAGCTCAAAAAATAGGCGCTCGGAGATCGATGACGGACGTTCACGCTTCACGCGAAGCGTCCGCATCGCCAATCAGTCTCGATCGTCAACATTACCCAGTCGCCATCTTGAAGCGACGATAAGCGTGTGGTCGCGATAACGCGACTGTGACAAGAATCTCAAACCGAAGTATCGGCAACCACACTTATCGGTCCACATCTATGAGGGCAACCCCGGGTTTTGGACGGGCAACTTCGACTTATTTGTTAATACCCTATCACCCGACTAACATGAGAGTCGGCGCGCTTGGTGGAAGAAGCGTATATGCCGTGATTATGAGGGGAAGGTCTTCAAGAAACACAATGAATATAATGGGCCAGTCCCTAACTTTTTCGGGCTGAACCACACAGCCAAGGTTTAACGTCCCGGGTACTGTTATTCACATTGCTTCCGAGGACGGATCCATAGAGCAAATGTACCCAGGAGTTCAAGGCCGAGTACCTGCGTTTCCGGAAGGAATATTTTTCCGGCAGCAGGGACCGAACCCACACCGCCTCCCGCGCGAGCGGCGTCGTTGCGGCATTTCACGAAGTGAAACGCACGTTTGCACGAGAAGCGACAAACGCGGTAACCACTTGACCACCCGTCGGTACGATGAACACGAACTTTTAAACTTCGAACCCGTTTCGTACTCTTCGATGAAAATGCAAACGGAGCCTACGAAGATAGAAAGGCCGACAATAAGACAATAAACCCTGTGCCATACACTCTGAGCGCATCGAAGATTCGAGCGACTGTGCATTTCGGCGCAAAGTTGATCTGAACGCAGAGTAGCATTGAGCGCAGAGGAATTTCGAGCTGCCCTGGATCTCAGCGCGAAGTACAGTTGAGCGCACGTAGATTGGAGCTGGGAGTAGCGTCTAGCGCCTGTGGATTCGGGCGCTATGAAAATTCAAGCGCGGAGAAAACTTTTTGTGCGAAAGATCTATGAGGGAAGGCTTCAGGGTTTGTTACAACGAGGAAGTCGGCTTCGTGGGCGGGATGCAGAATACGGATGTATCTCCCTGAATGTATGGGTATTCAGCTCGTCTCTATACATGGCATACCAGAGAAGACCCGAGTCGAGTATCCAAGCGTTTCGATTTTCAGCAACCTCAATCCTGGTCTCGGCAGCTGAGGTTCTCAACAAGTGGAACGTCCCCAGCTTCCTTTGGCAAGCGTGCATGCGACAATTGACGGCATCAACAAAAACACGCAAAGTTCAGCAACATCCAATCATTTGAACCGAAGTCATGAGCTAGGAATCCTCCAGAAGCAGCATGTCGGAGTGCCCGACAATCGTTAAGTCTTCCCGCGGGAAAGACAAGCTTTGCCACCAGGGTTTCATGCATGTCAAACGTCACATGAGCGCTACCTTCCGCATCATATCACC
>NW_003805530.1:0-8833 GCF_000255335.2 Galendromus occidentalis | reverse complement strand
TGCTCTTCTGTGTTCAACCCTTTCCTGTGACTCGCTATATATAAGGACAATAAACCTCAGCCAGTCAAGGGGGAGCCCAAGACTGACTCTAGTATTCCGTGTGATCATTATAGCCGAGGTATCAACGAGATACGTATATCTTGATGAATATTGTCCGTTTCACCTTCCGCTCTAGATACTGAAGACCTCAGTCTGTAACGGTCACTGACCGGTCACCACTTAACCCGTTCACAGTGTTTTCAGCATGACCCATATTCGGATGCTCTTCTGCGGTACACCCCATTTGGCCGCGACCGTTTGGCCGCGGGACGTTTGGCCGCGACCCTTTGGCCGCGGGACCGTTTGGCCGCGAGACGTTTGGACGCGAGACTGTTTGGCCGCGGGACCGTTTGGTCGCGGTACCGTTTGACCGCAGGACCGTTTGGCCGCCGTGGGACGACTTGAGAAAGAAACGAGCGACCGGAAGGGACGGCTCTCAGGAATCTTGTGCGAAAGATCTATGAGGGAAGGCTTCAGGGTTTGTCACAATGAGGAAGTCGGCTTCGTGGTCGGGATGCAGAATACGGATGTATCTCCCTGAATGTATGGGTATTCAGCTCGTCTCTATACATGGCATACCAGAGAAGACCCGAGTCGAGTATCCAAGCGTTTCGATTTTCAGCAACCTCAATCCTGGTCTCGGCAGCTGAGGTTCTCAACAAGTGGAACGTCCCCAGCTTCCTTTGGCAAGCGTGCATGCGACAATTGACGGCATCAACGAAAACACGCAAAGTTCAGCAACATCCAATCATTTGAACCGAAGTCATGAGCTAGGAATCCTCCAGAAGCAGCATGTCGGAGTGCCCGACAATCGTTAAGTCTTCCCGCGGGAAAGACAAGCTTTGCCACCAGGGTTTCATGCATGTCAAACGTCACATGAGCGCTACCTTCCGCATCATATCACCGCTCATGTTTTTTGGGGGGAACGTCTTCGAAATCTCTGCGGGTATTTCCACCCAATCCAGACCGCGGCTAAACGGTTCCGCGGCCAAACAGTCCCGCGGCCGAATGGTCCCGCGGCCAAACGGTCGCGGCCAAACGTCTCGCGGCCAAAGGGTCGCAACCAAATGGGGCGCTCCGGAACAAAGGCGATTGCGGCAAACATACGGACGTCCAGAGAGAAATCATTTTCCCGCAGGTATTTATCACGGAGCGTGGCGTCTGCTTGTATGTGGCGCCAAAGGCTCTGGTTGAGATGAAAATTACAACCGAGGACACCGACTGATGGGAAGGTGGTTTCGAGCTCACGGACCATTGCGATCTCGAAGTCCACGTGAGTAACCTCTGGCCGGAAGTCATCGAGGACGCTGGTCAGGATTGTCAGAGATCGTCTGTAAGTTCTCGATGTTTTCCCCGGCATCAAGGAATACACGACGGGAACAGTTTTGTGAGAGCCGGGAATCTTCACGAGAACGCTGTACATCTGATGAGAAATCACGGGGCAAACTTTGAAGGTTCCGTCCAAGAACCACTCGCCGCATGTCTTCAGTAGCTCGAGATTATCGAGGGTGGCGAAGTTTATCATCCTTTCGCAGTCCCCTTCCCCAGAGTCGTACAGTAAAAAGGGGTCGCCTTTGGTGGTCATCTGGAACATGAAGAGCATAGACGGAAGAAAGGTGTCAAGGACTTCGACGAAGGCAATCTTCGGATATACAAACGCATACCTTCGAAAAATCTGGAATCACCAATTCTTCTCTTCGTAAGGGGTTCGTCGGATGCATCGGGGCTTCTCGTTTTCTCGCGCGCAAGACCTGTCTCCGGAGTGGGTCTGGTCTGGGCATTCTGCCCAGCGTCGAGCGTGAGCTGACCTCGCTGACAGCTGCGGCAACCAACGCGGTCGACTTCGCGTAGGTCTTCTGAACCGCAGATCTACCAAGGCAATCTAATCTCTCGCGGACATCGATTCCGACTGAATCCGGGGCGTGCATGTGTTCAGGTGGATCCTGGAGGAAAAGTCTAGACTTGGAGGACCGAAAAGTCGCTACAACTCTATGAGTCACACAGAAGCTCATGCTCAAAATTGTTCCGGATGCTTTATAAAAATTTCGCGGATCCTCAAGTTCCTTATGACTCACGCTATGAGTGCCGTCCGCGGTGCTGATGCGAGCTCGACAAGTTTTCTCCACGCAACGCCACGTTGTCTTATCAAGCTAGCTTCGGTTTTTGCGGAAGACAAAACCTCCCACACAAAGCATTGGCCTACCTCTGGTTGAGGTCAAGAACTTCAGAGGCGTTTCGCAGCTCATGTTAAGCTTCTACCGGTTCGGGAGAAAAGATGCATCGATTGCCGCCAATGAACTCAGCCTGGCCCACTTGGTTGACATCGCGCAGAATGATAATTTCAGCGAGACGTCGTTTGGTGCACGTTTCTATGATGCGCGCATCTCCGCTCAGGACAGCTCTCTATAGAATGTTCGCCATATAGTGCTGCAAATAATGAGCGTGAAGTTTTCGCGTTTGCGACGCCACGGGAATTCCATCGAGGATTCCTCATCAATGAAAACCTAGGACTGTATGCTCATTAATGAATGCGAGATTGGCAAGAAGGCCCCCAGAATTAGGCCATATTAAGTAAATCCAGTCAGTTTCAAAATTCAATTTTACAAGGCTTTGTGCGCTTAACCGTACGCTGCGCTCGAACTGACGCTTCGCTCAGATCGACACTGCGCCCGAATTTTCGTTGCGCTCCGGGAAGCATGCGCCGAAAATGGCATGCGCTCAAAACTGCTTGCGCTTGTGAAGGTTGAGCAGGGAGGAAACACTAGAGGAGCTGATCGAAGAACGGCACCACCGATGATAAGGCGAAATGAGAAGTTGTTTATTCTGTGAAGAATAACGATTAATATAGGGTAATCCAGACATGCGCAGTCGGGTCGCCGGATCTCCATCTTAACACTCCCTTTCGGAGACCTGACAAACACCAACTCTTGTCCTTAACCGAGACCGTTCAGCCCACGCTGTTCAGCGAAGTTGGCTGCTGTCAGAACCTTGGTCAAGAAATCGGCCAATTGAAGCCTTGAGGGCACATGACTAATTCCAATTTCTCCACGCTCATATATCTGACGAATATAATGATACTTAATGTTGAAATGTTTGCTACGCTCGTGATGCAGTGGATTAGTCACCAAAATCTCCGAGGCTGCATTGTCCATGTTCAGAACAGTCGCCTTCTCTTGCTTGACGCCCAACTCGGCTAGGAACCCGCGGAGCCAGACCACCTCCCTGGCGCATGCATGAGCCGCCACAAACTCAGCATACGTGGTGGAGTCAGCCACGACTGATTGCTTGCGAGACTTCCACGAAATCAGGCCGCCATTCAGAGAAACACATAGTCCGCTCACCGATCGCCGAGTCTCGACATCGGATGCCCAACTGGCATCACTGTATGCAGTCAAGGTATTCAGGAGCCCGCTCGAGCAATAGGTTATTCCGACCTTCGAAATCCCTTTCAAGTATCGTAGAACTCTCTTGGCACAAAGCCAATGATCCATTGACGGATTTTCCAGGAACTGCGATAACTGGTTAACCGTGAAGGCAATGTCAGCACGAGTGCCAACCGCCGCATACATCAGACACCCAATGAGTTGACGATATGGGACGTCGGGAGACTGCAACAGCTTGCCGTCTCGGTCGACGTGCCGTCTGAAATTCTGATCTGCTCTGTACGGAGTTGACGCCGAGTTGCAGTCTGACATTTTGAACCTTTCCAGCACCTTCTTGATATAACCTTCCTCGGTGTATCTTCAGTGTGCCTTGATCTCGATCCCGTTCTATCTCGATTCCGACGTAGCATCTTATCTCATGCTAGGTCAACTTGAAATGCCTCCTCAGAGATTCGAGGAACTCCTCGATGCTCGTCTTCGACTGACCGACACACAAACCATCGTCCACATAGAGGGCGAAGAACAACTTGTCTCTATCCCTCATGAAGACACAGGAGTCGTGAGTACACAGACGAAACTCCAACTTTAGCAACACGGAAGATATTTTCTTGTGCCACTGAAGAGGCGCTTGTTTCAAACCGTATAACGATTTCTGGAGCTTACATACTCTATTTGTCCCGTCCGAGTAGCCTTCCGGCTGTTCCATCAGGATGCATTCCTGAAGATCTCCATACAGAAACGCGGTTGTGACGTCACACTGTAGGATTTCCAAATCCAAGGCCGCTGCCAAAGCGAGCAAGCAGCGTACCGAAGTCAACTTCGACACGGGAGAGTACGTATCAAAGAAGTCGATTCCTTTCTTCTGAGAACAACCTTTCACGACAAGACGACTTTTGAACTTATCGATAGAACCATCCGGATGAGTTTTGACCTTGAATACCCACTTCGACTTGATGACATTGGCGCCTTGTGGCCTGTCTACAAGAATCCAAGTCTGATTGGACATGAGAGAGTTATACTCGCTGTCAGATGCCTTTTTCCATTCTTCTGCATTAACTGATTCCATGGCTTCACGGAATGTTGAAGGTGTTTCGACCTCACAGAGAAAGGAAGCACACATCACATCGAAGAATTCCTCGTCGTCCAGCGACTCCTCATATGCGATTCGGCGGATTTTCTCCTTCGCTCTGACAGCCGCTCGTCTAGGAGTCCAAACTTCTCCGGAGTCCACGATGCTCCGACTGGAAGACGACATTCCTTCCGAGGTGCTTCCTTCGACTTGGTCCGAAGTGGAGCCCCCTCGAAGGGGAGGTGGAGAATCACCTCCACTCCCATTGTTTTCCGACTCCAAACTCTGCAGACACTTAGGGATCGACTCGACAAATCGTACATCACGTGAGATCCTTACATCCGAAGTCCCCGGCATCCACATCCTGTAGGACTTTGACTTTTCGTCGTAGCCGACCAGAACCCGCTTCTCACTCTTCGGATCAAGTTTCGTTCGTCTCGGATCCTCGACGACAACGTCGCCAACACTTCCCCAGATCCGAAGATTGCTCACAGAGGGCTTGCACCCTTTCCAGAGCTCATAGGGCGTCGTCCACCGCAAGCGTTCCGGAGGAATTCGATTGCGAACGTATACTGCAGCCGCCGCAGCTTCCGCCCATAGAATCTTTGGTAGATTGGTAGCGCTCAGCATTGTAAGTGCGCACTCGATGATTGTCCGATTCTGACGCTCAACGCTCCAGACCTTGGTCAGCTAATTTCCCGATTGATATCAGGTTCTGCTTCACATCAGGAACGTAGAGGACATCAGTCAGTTTGGCAGAAATGATCTTCCCAGATACTGTGCATTCAAGCGGAATGGATCCGATTCCAATGCCATAGATAATTTGCCCACCGGCAGTGAAAATGGGCTTCTTGTTTGCAAGGGACTTGTACTCGGAGAACCATTCCCTCCTGCTGCAAAGGTGCCTTGCAGCACCACTGTCTGCCAGCCAGAAGTCGCTGTCTTCTTCCTCTGAAGTACATCCCGCGCTGAAGAGAAATTTCTTGTCTTGCTGACCATCCGTGGATGTCAAGTGAGCCTGAGTAGTATCCGAAGGATTTTGTTTCTTGCTCTGGCGATACTTGAAACACTTGAATTTCTTGTGCCACAGAAGTGGCATACGCCGCTAAATCTCCGCTGAGATCCGGACCTCGAATCATTGCTTTTCGTGAGCAGAGCAACAGTATTCTGATCCTCCTGAACTATGACAGTCGAGCTTGTGTCCTTCGACAGCTTCTCAACTTTCAACAAACGAGGGATGAGGTTGAGCCTAGTCTGCTCAGCTGCTCCGAGATTATCCCATGCTACTGTCAATTTGAGGTATTTCGTTGGTAGTTGCAGTAGTTTTGAGATTACCTCGTCCTCCCCAACGACTTTCCCTAAGTCGGCTAGTCTCTGTACCATCGATTCGACATTCGAGATATGTGTAGCCATATCCATCGAATCAGTCATCTTGTACGCATAGAATTCCTGCCTCAGAAGGCTCACCGACAAGGATGATCGAGACTCATAAAGAGTTGATAGGCGCTCCCACATATCCTTCGCTGATCGGAGATTCATTATAGCTCGTACGACTGATGATTCCACAGAATTGAGGATGACTGCCTTCGCTTTAGCTTCGGCTCTGTTCCAATCCCCAGCTCCTTGATCGAGAGAACCGTCCACAGTACCGAACCATGCGTTGGCTTCGAGATACGCCTGAACCTGAACTCTCCAAACTGGAAAGTCATTCTTTCCATCGAATTTCGCCACTTGCAGCTTATCCATCCTGATCGTCTTGATCTCTCTGCCTCAGTTGCGTTTCCCTTTTCCTTTACTTGTCAGCGTAGGACTGGGCCCATAACCTGTGAAGGTTGAGCAGGGAGGAAGAACTAGAGGAGCTGATCGAAGAACGGCACCACAGATGATAAGGCGAAATGAGAAGTTGTTTATTCTATGAAGAATAACGATTAATATAGGGTAATCCAGACATGCGCAATCGGGTCGCCGGATCTCCATCTTAACAGCGCTCAACCGTAGGTCGTGCTCAAATCGACGCTGCGCTGCAGGCTCCTTCGCGCTCAGATCAAGTTCGCGCCGGAATGCACAATCGCTTGAATCTTCGCTGCGCTCAACTTGGCGGTCACGAGACAACCCGACCCTGTTTTGTAGCAGGGGTCAAGGTCCCAGAATCGCCTCCAAATGGCGCAGATAAAATCTGCAAAAACGTTATCACGGAGGCAGTCTTCGCAGCGAGCTGCTGCTTCCTCGATGGGCATTATTGATTCTACTAAGATGTATACGCGCTTGGTGGAAGAAGCATATATGTCGTGATTATGAGGGGAATGTCTTCAAGAAACACAATGAATATAATAGACCAGTCCCTAACTCTTTCGGGCTGAACCACACAGCCAAGGTTTAACGTCCCGGGTACTCTTATTCACATTGCTTCCGAGGACGGATCCATAGAGCAAATGTACCCAGGAGGATCAAGGCCGAGTACCTGCGTTTCCGTGAGGAATATTTTTCCGGCAGCAGGGATCGAACCCACGCCGCCTCCCGCGCGAGCGGCGTCGTTGCGGCATTCCACTAAGGGAAACGCACGTTTGCACGAGTAGTGACAAACGCGCTGACCACTCCACCACCCGTCGGTCTGATGGAGAAGGTGCGGAAGTCGAAGCTGACTTCATGCTTTGGTGTCCAAATTTGAAATCGCCCTCCGTCTCGACGCTTACACCATCCCACGGAACGTCGGCAATGCGATGAGTCGCAGCTACCTTGCTGTATTCTTTTTTGAAATAACCGACCGAAGGCCATGAGTTCGGCCCTTGCATAGAGTGGGCCTCCTCCGAGGCTTGACAGGAGATGATCCTTTTCGCAATCGGCAAACTCCCCGTCACAGCATCGGATGAGGAGATGAGACTCCGGAATGAAGAGAAAGGAGAATCAAGTTCCGAAATCTCAAACATGACGCCGATGGAGCTAAGTGTCTTTGTAGGTATTGCGGAGACTCATGCCCGAAATACCATGCTGCCAAATGCCGGTCCGGATTAACCTCCTTGTACCGTCTAAGTAAGAAGAAAACTAGCTGAATTTACGCACCACGAAGGCGATGTGGCCGTACTATACTCTGTTATCGAGTGCAATTAATGAATATATAAATCTCAAATATGTGTACCCCCCTATACATATATGAGAGGCTCATCTCCGTCCGTTCGGGAGCTGTATTTTCGAGGAGCACGTTATGGGAACCTGCCTGCTCGCACTTCTTCAACCGTATTCGAAGCATCTGAACTTGATAAGTGAGTCAGCTCACACCGATGTGGCCACTTTGGGGCTCAATTTCCCCAAAAACTCTCTGAGCAAAGCTATTCGTTATTATCTCACACAGTATCAGTCTGTAAGAAACACAGAAAACAAAGCATGAATCTTCTAATGGGTGCCCTCGTAGTAATCGGCAGAGTAAGCGCTCACATGATGAAAACGAACGAGAATGAAACCGTCAGTACCGGAGTTTCAACGCAGCGAAGGATATATTTTCGCATACCTTCCTCGCCAATAGGGATTTTTCGGCCGCGGGACATTTGGCCGCGGGGACAAGCTTAATGTCCCGTCGACGTATATTTCCTCTATCAGACCGATCCACTCAGCTACGAACTGACGACCGAAAATTAGGATGCAATCTTCAGATCAATATCCCACTGCGGTCCGTCGGTAAAGTAGCGCAGGATTTCCACACACGATTCACCACCTTGGCCTGAGTACGGCGCGACGGGAACTCAATCTGCACGGCTGCAGACGCCCCACTCTGAATATGATTGATGAGTTGGGCAGGAGTCTCTTGAGCCTCCTCGGCCTTTCCTTTCGGTGCGTCTGTGAGCTACCTTCATGGCAGCCGCATCTGAGGGATCACTGTGTGATCTGGAGACCTCGATAACTTCACCGGTGGCCACCTCTCGACGTGAACGAACCTTGCATTTCCGTCTGAATTGACAGCGCCAGAATTGTGTACTCTGATCGGCACTGACCCTATCGAAAACATACATGAAACCCTGGGGCAAAGCTTGTCTTTACCGCGAAAAGACTTGACCATCGTCGGAAACTCAGACATGCTGATTCTAGGAGATTACAAAAAGGGGTTGGAAGATTCCTAGCTCTGGACTTCGGTTCAAATGTTTGGATGTTGCTGAACTTCGCGTGTTTTTGTTGATGCCGTTTATCGCCGCATGCACGCTTTTCCAAGGAAGTTGAGAGCGTTCCACTTGTGGAGAACCTCAGCTACCGAAACCAAGATTGAGCTTGCTGAAAATCGCTTGGATACTCGACTCGAGTCTTCTCTGGTATGCCATGTATAGAGACGAGCTGAATACCCATTCATTCAGGG
>NW_003805529.1:5905-12239 GCF_000255335.2 Galendromus occidentalis | reverse complement strand
TACTTCATTGCCGATTTTGACCGCAATCGCATGCATGCTGCGGAGACGAAATCTCGCCTCCCGTGTGAATCAAAACATAATTAAGCAAAAAGCGCCACCGCATGTTCTACGAGATGGAAGACCTGCTATCTGTGTGGATGAAGACAGCTTTCGAGAATCGAGTCCCGTTGAACACGGAGCTCATACAGGCAAAGGCACGCTCCTTGCTCGTGGATCTGAAGGGGAAATACGGTGAAGAAGGCGATCTCCAATTCAAAGCGAGCAACGGATGGTTTATGAGGTTCAAGCAACGTCGCGGCTTCCATAATATGAGAATTCAAGGAGAAATCGCTTCAACCGACAGTGAAGCAGCTCGAGTTTCCCACCGGTTCTGAAGGAACTCATCGAGAGCGAGGGATTTCTTCCCGAGCGAATCTTCAATGCCGACGAGACGGGCCTCTTCTGGAAGAAGATGCCGGATCGCTCATTCATTACTCGTGGAGAGAAAAGTATGCCTGGCTCCAAAATCGCCAAGGATCGATTGACTCTTTTGTTGGGAGCAAATTGTTCGTGCGACTTCAAGCTGAAGCCCCTTCTGGTCTACAGGTCACAGAACCCGAGAGCACTTCGATGCATTCCGAAAGAGAGTCTCCCGGTCGTGTGGGCTTCCAACCAAAGAGCTTGGGTCACAGGTTCGATCTTTGAGAGCTGGTTCTCTGATCGATTTATCCCAGCTACTAGGAGTTACTTCTCGAGGCGGGGGATTCTCTTCAAAATTCTTCTCCTCCTGGACAACGCTCCCGGGCATCCGAAAAATCTCGGAAATCTTCAACCGAATGTCACCGTCCTCTACTTGCCACCGAACACAACATCTCTGCTCCGACCAATGGACCAGCAAGTAATTTCAAACGTCAAGCGAGCGCACTTGACGCTCACCTTCAAGCAAGCCGCGGTCGCGTATGAGTCCGCGCAGAGAATATCCATCAGAGATTTCTGGAAGGATTTCAATGTCTACAAAGCCGTTGTGAACATAGGCCGAGCATGGGACGAAGTATCGGAGCGTTGCCTGAGACGGGCATGGACGGAACTTTTCGTTTCGTGCCGAAGCTGTTCCTCCAACTTTATACTTTCCACGCCTTCTACAGAAGGAAAATGATCCCCATGGCATTCTTATTACTTCCAAATAAGCAGAAGGAAACCTTCGGGAGAATGTTCTCCCTGTTCAAGAGTTTCGCTCAGACGATCGGGGTGACATTCAATCCACGAGGGTTCCAACTCGACTTCGAGGTCGCTACACTCAAATGCATAGAGGAGGCCTTCCCGCTTGCCACCGTCAAAGGCTGCAGTTTCCACTTCGCGCAGTGTCTCTGGCGCAAAGTCCAGGACCTGGGACTGAAACAGTACTACGAGGATCCTTATGTGAAGAGACTCATAAGGTCTGTCGGCGCTCTCGCCCTCGTACCTTTGTCCCACATCGATGACGCTTGGCTTGACATCGAAGCCGAAGCCCCTTCCTCGGACCATCCAGCGCATGTAGCCTCAGAGTCTTTCAAGGAGTACTTCATCGGCACATGGCTAGAGAACGCGGCCGTTTTTCCAGGCAGTCTGTGGAATCATTTTCGCAACTTCGGAGCCAGGACTAACAATCATCTAGAGGGTTGGCACCAAGGCTTAAACCGGGGTATCGGTCGATCGCACATTAACATATTCGAGATGATCGCCTATCTCCGGGGACTCGAGCTGGAATCCCAAACTCGAATGCTCCGCCTCTGTTTGGGACAGAAGCCCCAAGCTCCAAAGAAGAAATACGTCGACGCGAATAATCGAATAACTCGCCTCGTCGAGGAATGCGAAGCCGACAAAATCACATTGAGCGACTACGTCCAGAAGGTTGCTTTCTATCTCAAGTTCTAGTGTAAGCGAAAAAAAATTATTGGGGCCCCTCATCTTGTACATACTTGTCCCAAGTGATTTAAGACATAGCAGACATAGCACGAATGGATGATCTTCCCGAATAAAATTGTGAGAAACTCATGTTCGGAAGCGCATCCCGTTCTTGTTCCCGAACGCGTCGCTCCTCAATTTCGGTTCCCAGAAATTCAAATGTCGGTGGAGCTGGATTCGGTCACACGGCTTCGGTCTAGTGGTCCTGGTCAAAAGGTGTCGATCAAGCGGTGTCGGTTGAACGGTTTCGGTCAAAATTATTCCGTCAACAGGGTAGTCACCGTATCGACTCGGCTGTAGTCATTAGAGAAGAGGCAGTTTTTTCTGGGAAGGAAGAGTATTTTTTCCAAACGATGCTGATAATTGGAAAAATGATCAGTCTTCCTTGATCCACGTGAAAGTTATTCCATAAAGCCAGTTATTTCCCGCGTTTAGTGATGGTGCCAGGTTTTAATCTACGGTTCCTCGCTTGTGAGAGCGAAGCGCATGAGCATCGAATCCGGTTCCAAGCAGAGATCAACATCGAGCATGGAGCGTAGATATGTATCTATTTCCACTGGCAGTAGCACGTGTGTGGATGGTGCGCGGACAGAAATAATTCAGTCGAACGTTGATGTCATGTGACGAATCGAATTCCGCGGCGATGAGGACGAACGTGCATGTTCAGAACGGTACCATTCTGCGACAAGTCGGTTTCGTTTCTGCAATCGAAACTACGAGTCATGGATGAGAGCGCGTATCAAAACGGTGAATTCGCGAGGTCTCCGCTGATAAGTGCGATATGATGGGTCAGATGCCCCGAAAGGACACATGATCGATCCTCCCTTCAATCGCTCCGAATCCAAGAGCGGGACCGAACTGATCCTCGGCTACGCTTCCGACGATTAAGATTCTGCGGTTCATGTTCGACCGTAGCAACGCAAATCGAAAAAGTGGCTTCTCGAGAACGAGTTCGACGGTCGTGAGGAAGCATTAGAAATTCATCAAAAATGAAACGCGATGGGGCATTCGCTACTCGAATCAAACTTCGGAGGGGAACAAAGTGGTGTACCGTTGCAACCGGATGAAGAAATGCGAGGCGGCTTGCGGTGCTGGTCCATATCTACTGTACGCCAACAATTCACTCAAGGTGGGGCTCTATCGAGTCGAAACTCAACACACGTGCATCAATTCGATTCGTGATGGTTTAATGGTTTAATGGTTTATTCGGATCAGATGGTATCGTAGTATGTACACATCAACCCTTCGATTCAGGCGCGAGTTGGCTCAGCGGATCCAGAGGTATCACGCTCCCATTTTTCGAGGAGGCGCTTCGTTGACTCTACGGCATAGCGATTAAGCTCTGTGGACAAACCCAGTTTGATTGCGAGTTCGTCTGTCGTGAAGTAACATTCATTGCAATTGAAGATTATGTGCTCAAGTGTATCCGGATACACGCCGCACTTATTGCATGTCGTTTCTGGGTCGGTGGAGAAGAGCGATCTGTGAACCCTGGTAGGTAGGGAGCCCGCTCTGGAAAGCGCCAGGAGGACAGATCCTCTGCTGTTGTCGTAGATATGAACCGGTGATGTTCTCGAGTCTTTATAATGGCGATAGACTCTGAGCATTGTTCTACCGGATATCCCAGCCACAGGACCTTGTTGGCTGCCCTTCCAGGAGAATCATCTCCAACATCGCTTTGGGCCAGCTATCCATTTTGAAGTGTCGATTGCGAGGCCATCGTCAACGTAGATGCAAATGATGATTCTCTCCGCCCCATTTCGATAGAAGATACAAGGGTCAGTTTTGCTTTGACTCAGACCCTTCTTCAGAAGGATGGACTTGAATTTCTGGCTGAACTCGAACGATGGGAGGCGCAAACCATAGATAGCACTTAAGAGTCTCCAGACTTTCTTTGATCCATCATTCCTTCCCTCTGGTTGTTTCATGTAAATTTCGTCATTAAGCTTAGCTTTGAGGAAGGCCGTTTTGACGTCAAATTGATGGAGATACAGCTTTTCCTCAGCTTCGATGCTTAAGACACAGCGGACGCCCTCAAGTCTTGCGACGGGAGGAAATATCCGATCAGGGCTAAAGTTCACATTTTCTTGCTGTAAGAATCCGCGCGATACCAAGCGCGCTTTGTAGATTTTGGCACCGTCCTGTGGATCCACATTGATCTTGAAGATCCATCTTGAATCGATTGCTTTTCTGCCTGGTGGCAGCTCAGTTAACTTCGACACTTTCAAGTCCTCCATGGATTCTGATTCCTTTTGAATGGCTTCTTGCCATTTTCCTTTCTCTGGGCTGCTCATTGCATCTTTATATGAGGTAGGCTGATGCGAACCTTTTTCATCGTTACGCGTCCTTGCCTCCGACTGAAACACTGACGGATCATCATCTTCACTGTCCGTGTCGCATTGTTCGTTTTCTGTATCTAGATTGTTTGCGTCTGCCAAGTATCTTGAAGGACGGCGAATGTTTTCTCGTGGACGTAAATTGCGTGTGGGTACTGAGGGTTGCGTAATTGCATCAGGAGTTTCTTCTGATACTGTGTTTTCAGTGTTGAGTGTGGGCCGTATTTCGTTTTCATGGTCAACTTCAGTGTTTTCTTGTTCGTCTTCGTTTTCTGAGGGCGTGTGTCTTTCTGAGCCCTCATTGGATGCAAACAACGTAGGCTTCTCGAAGACAACGTCCTTGGTGTTGATGATCGTCTGAGTTTCTGGCATCCAGATTCTGTATCCGAGGCCATGATCTAAGTACCCGACAAGTCTACCCGGATCGCCTCGACGCTCGAACTTTCGCAGTTTCGGCTGTTGTTCTCTCACATAGCATTTCATGCCGAATGGTTGGAGTTTTCCAATGTATGGTTTCTTCTATCTATATAAAATTGAATGTCCACTTCTCTGTCATGGTCGCCTATTCTTGGAAACTAAAGGTAACTTAGTCTTGGAATTTGTCGTGACGAGGCACGTAGTACCTGGGAAGGTTTTAAGCCTATCAGATCCGAGAAGAACGGACCCCTTTTCCGTCATTCAGTCATTTCGTGTTTCAAATTGCCTCTTGGGGGAGCTTCGTTATTTTTCGTTTCTTTTTTTCGTTTCGCGCTCTTTCGTTTAACACCGTTATTTTTTGATGACATTCCATGAATTCGATCGGAATCGGACTCCGGAATAATCTCTGATCTCGCTCCTTTGCGAAGACATTAGCTGTCGGTGCCGTAGGTGCTCTTAAGGTTTGTGATGAGTCCAGCTCAGTCGGGATATCCGATGTCTAAGCTGAGACTCTAACAGTTTCTTTCGTGTTCTCTCCGAAGCGTCGAGGGGCTTTCGACGGTGTTGTCGGCCTGGCTTCCCGAAGTGTGTCCTTAGATATGCCGCCTAAGCGCAGACGGAGCTCGCTGGGTCGATATTCGCGCCGTGCGACTAAAAGGAAGGCCTCGATAGCTCTTGACACTGATTCTCAACGAGCAACAAGGTTGCAGCTTGACAGAATATGGCACTCGCGAGCGCGTTTGACAGAGAATGAGGATCGTCGAAATGCGAGACTGGAAGTAGACCGTTTGCGGCATTCGAGGACACGAGTTAATGAAACGAATGACCGGCGCGCTTGGATGGGGTCCAATCTCATACTCTCCAAATCCATTCCGAGGAAACGGAGGACGAACGGGTGGAAAGATTGTTGGCTGATAGAGCCCGGCATGTTCGGGTCAGGCGTAGCATACATAATGATTTGAACCTTACGGCTTTTGAGTATGACCCTGGTATAGATTACAGCAAGCATCGTGGTGTGAATATAGGAAGAATGGATCAGGTATGTAATTTCTGCCGAGCACTCAAATTTGCTAAAGAGACCCCAGGCATGTGCTGTGCGGGAGGAAGAGTCAAGTTGCCTGAATTGTGTCCGCCGCCTGAGCCCTTAGCGACATAAATATCTGGGAGCACGAATCAGTCAAGACATTTTTTGAAAAACATTCGAAAGTATAACTCATGTTCCCAAATGACATCATTCGGAGCGACGGAAATCGTCCGAGACAATTATATGCTCACCTTCAAAGTGCAAGGTCAGGTATATCATCGCGCTGGGTCTCTTTTGCCGCTACCGGGGGCTGATCACCAATTCCTTCAGATTTATTTCATGGGCGACACAAACGAGCAAATCGATCAGAGGCGTCGTTTCAACAGTGGAACAATCCGTGAGATTGTTGCAGATTTACAGGACATGCTGCATCGGCACAACGAATTAGTACGAGTGTTCAGATCTTCTCTTGAGCTCATGCCGACAGATGACTATGTGGTTGTTATCAAAGCTGATAAGACGCCAGTCGGAGAACACGCAGGGCGATTCAATGCGCCAACATCGGATGAAGTGGCTATCGTCATTGTTGGTGAAGAATTCAACTCACGAGACATAGTCCTTCGTCGCAGAGACG
>NW_003805529.1:0-5885 GCF_000255335.2 Galendromus occidentalis | reverse complement strand
CGATTTATGAAATAGACCGGTCATAGACGTTTGCGGAACTTCTCACCACAAAAAGTCTCGATTATGTCATCGGAGGAGATCGCTTCGACAGTATCAGACTCGATACACAGTATCGCCAAATCGTTCAACCTGCCCTCGGACATGCTCGATCGCAGATACGATTTGATCCGCTTCAGACAAGAGAAGGATCGTTCCGCGGAGCAATTGGATACGGCCATGGATCTGTATATTCTCAAAGCGATGTCAACGTTCGGAAAAACGTCCTGGAGACTGCGCTCCCTGATGAATTTGCACAGGTTGTCTATATTCAAGCTCTTCTTGTCTCCACGGCTCGCATATTCTTTTAAATGAAGTAACTCCTCAACTAAGTCCGAAGAGAGATCTTCCGAATAGAACCTACTCAAACGCAGACCGTCTTCACGGATTCTGTCGGCGGAAAGATCGTGAAGTTCGAAGAGCACTCTGAAGATTGTGAAAACCTTATCGTAAGCATTCTTCCTTTCATTGAGAGCGCTAACCAAACAATCGACCACCGGGAAGAAGACTTCGTCTCGGAGAGCGTCTTCGGTACAAACCGGGGGTCCTTCATCCTCGTCGCTGTCGTCAAAGTGTCGTTTCCTCTTCCTCGTGCGTGCTGCGCGCGACTCTAGAGACTCGTCACCGAAGAGCGCTCTGGCATCCTTAAAGTTTGCAGCGAACTCTCCACGAAGAGACGTAAAATATGAGATAAGAGATTCGTACAAAGTCATCACCAACTCGACGTCGGCATCCTCTCGCTGGAGCTTCTTGCTGACTGCGTTTATACGACCCAGGGCTCTTCCCCAGAAAATCGTCATAAATGCGGTCTCGAATTTTGACATCTGCTTCATGAAGCCCCCCGCTTCCGCCCTATCGAGCGCTTTTCCGAAGTGTCCGTTGAGATGCTTTCCAGAGTATCGTAAATGGGTTTCCAGGACTTCAATAGAGCTTTGCAAGCTTCATATCTGCACGACCATCGGGTGCTTGACAAACTTTTCAATGTGAGTTTGGTCTCGTGCTTCAATTTCTCCCAACGCGTCGGAGTCGCCGAGAAGAAGTTGTAGATGCCCTGCAGGAACATGAAGTATCGCGTGGACTCAGGACAACAGGAAGCCGCAGCTGTGCCAACCAGATTCAATGAATGCGCTGAACAGGGAACGAACTCGGCGAATTCGTTCACCGCTTTAATACGTGCTTGGAGTCCTTTGTAAGAACCGGACATATTCGCTGCATTGTCGTACGATTGGCCCCTGCAGTTCTTCAAATCGATGCCTGCGGAGAGCAAATGCTCCGTGATCGCGTCGTAAAGCTCCTGGCCTGTGTGACCAGTATTCGGGACGAAGTTCAAGAATGATTCTGACGGTGAGCCGTTCTCTTGCACGAATCGCAGCACGATCGACAGCTGATCCACATGGGAAATGTCTGGGGTAGAGTCGACGATCAAAGAGAAGTATTCGCTGTCTTCAGCTTGTTAGCGATGACTTCCCTGCATTTCCGAGCCACGATTCGCACAACATCTTCGAATGTGGTCGAGGAGAGATAACTCGTCTTCCCACTACCTTGAGCTCCATGCTTTGTCAAATGCTCTTTCATGAAGGGATCGAATTCGGCGAGGAGTTCCAGTACCATAAGGAAATTCTCATTGTGCGACGACCTAAGAACCTCATTCGAACCTCTCAATGGGAGCCCGCGACTTGTCAACTTTCTTACGACGGCGACGACTCGTTTCATAACTTCCTTCCAATATCTCACCTCCTGAGCCCGCTCTGATTCGAGCATTAAACTCAGATTCTGCCCGAGACTTCTTGTTTTAAGCGTTATCGCAGATTCTTTGTGCACTCTCGATTGTTCGTGGGTCTCGAAATGAGTTCTTGCGTTCTTCCAGTCATTGAATCCACCGCCAACGAGGGAGATAGATGACGAATTTGAGAAAAGAAGACATGGTCCACAGAATACCTTACCGGTGGATTCTGAGTAGATGAGCCATTGTCTATTCGATATCTCACCATTCGGCAGCTTTCGTTGCAGGAAATTCGAGCTGAAGAAACGCGCTTGGTCTTGATAGATTCGCTTCGTGTTACTGAAATCCGAGCCAGAATTTTGCGGATGACCATTCCGCGCGACGTAATCTCTGAGCTCGTCGTTGACAATCCATTTCGCTGGATCCGAGTCGAATTCGGAAGAAGTGAATGACGAAGACGACGGGTCTGTGGATGAGCTTCTATCGACATTGTTCATCCTATCATCCCTCGGAAAAAAATCGTCCACACTCGTGCCCGAATCCGGGGGAACGTTCCTCAGCTCGACAGGCGGCGCTGTCTCCGCCTCTGTTTCGATCGGAGACTCCGAGAGTCCTTTAGAGAAGAACTTATCGATCTTCGCGGTCTTCGCGAGCAACTGACGTTCTCTCTGTTTCTTCTCTTCCGCTTTCTTACGGTACTCGCACCCGCTCAGACGGGCTCGCCCGTCCGCCATGCCCGCTTTTGTTATCTGGACATGAAGTTGAAAGAACTTTAGGAGAAGCTCGAAATTGCGATGCTTCCCGGCGCTTGCACGAGTTTATATTCAAGTTCTCTTCCATTTCGAAAAGAGCTTCTGGGATCGGCAGAGGCGACCATTGTTACTACTCACTCGTTCGATCCTAGATGAGAGGAAAAAAACGGTCTTTTGTTTAACGTAAGGGATCGAGCATGATCTCGGGGATCTTTCAAGGGATGAGATCTCGGTGTTCGATTTCGAGACGTTTCTCCGCCGCCGATTTGACGGCTTTGCGCTCTCGCTCGAATCTGACGCCCCCGTTCCGGTCCTGAATGATTCCATTGGATCGCCGAGAAACAGAGAAGTCCCAAACCAAAAACTCGCCGCTCCCTGAAACTCGCCGCTCCCCGAAACTTGCCGCCCCCTGAAATCTGCCGCCCCAGTCTATAGCCTAGGAAGCCTACTGGGTAAATCCGCCACTGTTCCTTGTGCACAATTCCCGTGACCGCGTGAATGGTTGGCTGTCGTAGCCATGATCCTGTACAGTCCCTCTTTCTTAGGAACCTGTACTGTGGTTTCATTCCTTTTCATGAGGAGACCACTTCCGCTGATGCTGACTTCAAACTTGTCGTCAGTCAACTTGCTTACGGAGACCAAGTTCTTCCGCATATCGGGAACAAACAGAACATTGTAAAGATCAAATGTTTGTGCTTGACTGTGAGCATCGACAGTCAGGCGGATGGTACCCTGCCCGAAAACCTGCAGGCAGTGGTTGCTTCCAACTCTGACTTCCCGAGCGAATCCCATTCTTTGGGCAGTGATGCAACAAGTCGTGCACACTTGATATCATTTGCAACTACAAAACCAGTTTCAGTAAGAGTATTTTGAAGGTTTTTAAACATGGTGAGATTGTCTTCCGTTGATTTGTTCTTGAGAAACTTGAAAGACATGAATCTCGAGACTGCTGTATCTTTGACGATGCCAGTTTGGTGTGCGAATCTTCTCTTGATTTTTTCATAGATTTCTCTGGCAGTGAGAGTTTCGGTCTCACCATAGAAGAGAGTTATGATAAGGTTTGGATGAATGGAAGAATAGAGAATTTGTTTTCCGAGTTGCGGCCTTATATTTTCTGACTTGTTCTTTTTGAATAGTGGTCCATTCATTTCTTTCTTTCGTTCCTTTTTCTGGCATTACCAAAATCCCAGCAATAAGATCTGCGACATCTTGATTTTGAGATAGATAGATAGGGATAAGGGATTTCCAGGCGACGTAGTTCTGTCCATGCTCTTTCAGCGTGACTGGGCATTGTGTCAGGTTCTTTCTATACTCTGGCTCTGAGCCCGACATGTCCAGAATGGACATGTTTGATCCTGGTCTTAGAAAGTACATGGTTGCTTACTTTTTGTGGGTCGTTGTAGAGCTAACAGTTGGTGTTACCCAGTATTTATTCCATATGTTGCAGTGCTTATATAAGTCCAGAAGAAGTGGAAAGTGGTTAAGAGAAAGAACACCGTCTCCCTCAGTGTATCAGACGGTTACAGGGAACATAGATTCTGAGCACTCAACCTTGGACCAGTGGACTCGATCATCTCGGACGCGGATCGCCGAGTCGTCAACAAGTTGGGAATATCACCCACTTCGGCCAGAGGTCGACAGGCCGCGAGGATGCTCAATGCGATTAAAGAACAATTCGTGATCGCGGCGGCCTCCATCAGTGAGGACCAGGCGGACATCCAGGAACTGCACCGTGGAAGAGCCCTTCACGACCTGGACGCCTCTCAGAGGAAAATCCTCACGTTGAGGCAGGAGCTACGGGCGAAGAGAGCGGAGACTACCCGTCTCCAACAATCAGAACACCGACTCAAGGGGAAAGTAAATGAATTGTTGTGTATTATCATACAACGACGAAGTCCTGTGTATTCTATATATAAGAGCAGACGCTACGGAATAAATCATTCTCTCAAGAGACATCGTCTGAGTCGCATCGGGAAGTGAAAACTGTCCACGTAGGGACACGTCATGAATTAATCCGTCTCTATGTCCCTGTCGAGAAACGAATTCCTTCGGAAAACTATTCAAACTACAACCCACCAATCCATCCATGTGAGGATTAACTAAGGCAGAATGATTAAATTCGAACAAGACTCGAAATTCGTGAATTCCTCGACTTGAGAATCTTTTTTTTCGCTCCGATAAGAAATCGCCATAGAGGAACAAAAGTGAATCATCTTCTTTGGTATTACACTTCAATGAATTTCTCATATTCTGCGCAAATTGATATTCCGACTCCATCCCCTCTGATGGCTTTGATCTTCTCTGGTTTTCCGGATCGCCCGGCGGCAAGTAGCACACACTGATGACGACGCTTTGAGTAACAGTGTAGCCTGCCGTCCTCGACAATACACGCAAACGACTCCATCGACAACAGCTGTCTAGCTCGACTGCGTATCTCGACAGTTTCTTCGGTGAACTTCGCCGTTGTGGAGATACTGGTTCTGGACTCCGTCACCATCTGAACGTATTGGCGTGAGCTTCGCGAAAAGTGTATTTCCCTGCCGACAAGAACTCCTGGGAATGTACAGAAACACTTAGGGTCGGGACAAACAACGGAATATACAATAGAATATAGAGATCATATATGCAATATGGAAACATATATGAAGACTTTTGTTACTTACCACCAACAAGAAATCCTATGCTTAGGACAGCACTGACCACAACAATCAGACTTGTCTTCAGGGAACTCTCTATCGAGTCTATCCATCCTCGTCCTTAGACTCGGGGGGACTGTGCTGATCAATAGCCATCCGAACAGCTTCGAGCTGCCTGTAGTGTCTCTCTCTCTCTCGGCTGCTCCGTGCCCCGCAGGTCTTCTGAGATTGACCGACGGGTGGTCGATTGGCTAGCGCGTTTGTCACTACTCGTGCAAACGTGCATAGCCGCAACGACGCCGCTCGCGCGGGAGGCCGTGGGGGTTCGATCCCTGCTGCAGCGGCGTAGCTAGGCACTTCGGCGCCCGGGGCGCTCGTCGAAAATGGCGCCCCCTAGGCCACCGAGAGACCAAACGCAAAAACTACAGGATTTTGAAGGGAAAGCATCCTCTTACCTCACAATCAGATTCAAGGATTTATTGCACAAAACATTCGAATCGTCAATTAAGTTAAAAAGATTCCTTAGAATCGCACTCGACGCGCCTTCAGAGTCGCGAACTCCTTGATCGCTCCCTCCATGTCAATCCTGCTTGCGATCTCATTTTCTATGGAGAGAATCGCGAGGTTGGACAGCCGCGCTTGACTCATAGTGGACCGCATGTAGCTCTTGATGAGCTTCAACTTCGAGAAACTTCTCTCGCAACTGGCCGAACTGATTGCGACTGTCAGAAATATCCG
>NW_003805528.1:0-15885 GCF_000255335.2 Galendromus occidentalis | reverse complement strand
GAATACGGTATCCTGATAAGTACGCAACACCCACAAGCGAATGGGCAAGTAGAGAGGGCGAATAAGGAGGTCGTCAGATTATTGAAAACCATGTGTAAATTGGCGGATCACAGAGATTGGGCAAAGTACGTACCATCAGCGCAGATGATCATTAATAAAACCATAGCCAGAAGTACTGGAAAGGCACCATTCGAAGTTCTGCATGGCTATATGCCAAGAATCAATAATAATATCGATCAGGTTTTCGAGGAGGTTCAGGATCAGAACAAAGTATGGCGACCCGCGAGAGAGATCCAACAAGAGATCAGAGAGCATTTGGAAGAGAGTCAGGGGAGCTACAAATACTATTACGATCTAGCGAAGCGGCATCATGTGAGATTTTCGGTAGGCGATGTAGTAGTCGTGGAACGATTGCCAGTTCAGACGGTCAGTCAACGAGTTGCAGTCAAGCTTTCGCGGTCCTCTAGTCATAACCGAAGTCTTACCATGCGATTCTATCGACTACTGAGCCTTTCAGACAAGTATAGCTGCACAGCGCATTGTTCACAGCTGAAGTGGTACCGAGTCCAGCAGACCAAGGACAATGCCGAAGAAGAAGAGATTGGAGAGTCGGAAGAAGACACAGCGGAACCGATGGACATCAGTATAGCAGCGGAACCCAGTCTAGCAGTGAAGCCAAGAAACGGCAACAAATCACAGGAGCGGATAGAACCAGCGGAAGACCCAGCAGCATACAAGGAGTCGACGAGAGTCAACGTAACGGAGTCCGGAGGAATCAGCGGATCGTCCAACCCAACAGCCAGCGCAATTGTCAACATTGGAGAAGAGGAATCACAACAGAACGGTGACGTACGAGGAGAAAGTTCGGGAGAGGATATCGAGATCACCATAGATCCAGCATTGTATCCGAGAAGTAGTCGGAAGCACCGACATAGGCATACTAATCTAGATATGGCAATGATAGAATCCCCAGGTAGCGATGAAACTCAGCGTAGGTCAAGTAGGAGAGGTAGATTTCCGGGACGATATACTAAGTAGCATCGAGGACGATTGCATTGGTAGCGTGATCGAGCAGTGAACGACACATTCGAGTGAACGACACATTCGAGTGAACGACACATTCGAGTGAACGACATTCGAGTGAACGACATTCGAAGAACGACATTCGTGCACATTCGAGAGAAATGTAAGACGACAAAATGGCGGCGGCAACGGATCGCTCATTCTTGGTCTGGTCGTCGGACAGAGTGCATCGCAAAAAGCACATGTGGTAGAGATCCTGACCCAAGTCAAGAAGAAGAGGAAAAGAGTGAGTCGGAGCACCGACGAAGAAGAAGAGGAAAAGAGTGAGTCGGAGCACCGACGAAGAAGAGAAGTAGAGAGATGGTACGTTGCGCAGGATGCGGGTCGTCCCGCCACCCGCATGAAGAATGTTTCGCGTGGAACAGTGCGTGCCATTACTGTCGCCAATCCGGACATTTCGTCAACCATTGCCCGCGTCTGACGAATCAAGTGTGCTACAGATGCCAGGAAAGAGGGCACTGGCAGCAACACTGCACGAAGGAGAGAAGACCCAGGCAACAACAGCAAGCAGAACAACAGCAAGCAGAGCAACAACAGCCAGCAGAGCAGCAACAAGCAGAGCAGCAACAAGCAGAGCAACAACAGCCAGCAGAGCAGCAACAAGCAGAGCAGCAACAAGCAGAGCAACAACAGCCAGCAGAGCAGCAACAAGCAGAGCAACAACAGCCGGCAGAGCAACAACAGCAATCTCTGCAGCAACAACAGCAGGCAGCCCAGCAAGCGGCCCAACAGCGCCAACAACAACAGGTCGTGCAACAAGTAGAGAGAGAGCAGCAGGCCGAGCTAGCGGTCCGGCAGAGACAGAGACAAATGGTCGCTCCCGAGCTGCAGGGATTCTTCGCGAGTCGCTCAGCAGAACATCGACGCCGACAGGAAGAGGAAGCAGCGAGGAGGTCTCCCGACCATCCGTATATTCCGATGAACGAAGTAGAGAGGCGACTGGAGATCGAAGACGAGGCTCTAAGAAGGGAGTGGAAGTGCTCCATCTGTAAACGACCGTGGAGAGACCCAGTTGCCGCTGCGTGCGGGCATGTTTTCTGCCGGGCGTGCCTCGAAGACTGGCACGTTTATGTAATAAGTGCCCAGCTGGGTACGGCAAAGACACGAAACATCGAATCCGAGAATTATTTATGTAAAATAAAATCGAAGTAGAGAGATCGCGGAACACAGAGTTTTCAAGAGAATAAGGGAGGAATGCTCAGGAATGCTATGTTTCGAAGAAAGCGAGGTAGCTTAGTATTGTAAGGGGATGGATATATACGAATGAGCCGAGTAGCTGATCGGGAGATCAGCGCGGTAGCGTGGTCGAATGTCGTGCGTGGATTGATTATCACGCTAGAGGGCGCCAGAGTCGAGCGTTAGAGAGACGATCGGCGGCCGATCGCGCGAGAATTTAGTGACGGCGGCATCAATGACGTCAGAACTTGAAGTAGAGAGAGATTCATTCGAGCGCAAGCAATCGCGAAGGGTAGTTGTAGGTGTGTGCCAGAGTGACTAGCCGACTAAGTTCAATAAACTCTATTCAACACCAGTTCGTGACATCTGTGGAACCCACGTAGAGACTGAGCGACATTACACAAGGGATGGAATGAGTCATCGCCTACGCCAGCAGGACACTCACAGGGCCGGAATCGAGGTACTCCACAACCGATCAGGAAGGCCTCGCGGTCGTGTGGGCCGTCAAGAAGTTCAGACCCGATGTCTACGGCCTTAAGGTGAGGGTAGTAACGGATCACCACGCCCTATGCTGGTTAATGACATCAAGACATTTCACGGGAAGGTTGGCACGATGGGCCTTGCTCCGACAAGAACGCGACATCACGGTAGTGTATAAGCAAGGTGGGAAACATCTAGATGCCGACTGCTTATCCCGTTACCCGGCCCTTCCACCAGACCCGCCATTGGCAAAAACCCACATCATCGCTCTCAGCTTGGTCGACCTAGCGCAAGCACCACTTGAAGACCCCACCTTACAGAAACTGAGAGAGAAGGCGGAAGGATCCAACTCCTTCGAGACGGTTCAAGACATCTTCTTAAGGAAGGAGGACATCTGGGCATCGCTCGCACATTCGGGAGGATCTCACAGAAGTACTATTTGCCCACGGCGTTCAGGGACGTCGAAACACTCGTGAAGACATGCAGAGAACGCCACCGAAGGAGGGCGGACAAAGAGAAATTCGGAGAGCTCCAACACATGGAAACGCCGGGGACGAATTTCCAGGTCATCGGAATCGACCTCCTGTCGTTCAACCCAACCAGGAGAGGCAATCGGGTCATGGTAACCGCGATTAGCCACCTCTCAAAATTCCTCATGGCAGAGGCATTACCAGATGTATCCGCCCCACACGTAGCCGACTTCCTGATTAATCACACTATCCTGCGATACGGAGCCCCGAAAACCCTAATTAGCGACCAGGGAATTTTTTTTGTTGCCTTAAAGTCCTCATTCCGCGCATGGTTCACGTAATTTGCGTCGCGCATGGACTCCACCGAGTAAGCAACCAAATTCGCACGGAGTTTGAAGCGCTAGGCGCTTTCATAAACGTGGTCCTACTTGGGGAGCTTATGATTGTGCGCTTAAATCAATCATGCGCTCAAATCAATCATGCGCTCAAATCAATCATGCGCTCGAATCAATCATGAGCTCAAATCGACCGTGCGCTCAAATCAATCATGCGCCCGAATCAATCATGCGCCCAAATCAACCGAGCGCTCGATTCAATCACGCGCCGAAAACAATTTTGCTGAAATCAATTCCGCTCAATTCGATCGTGCTGAGATCGATTGCGCTCGGATCGATTGCGCCAAAATCGTCGATGCGCTCAAATCAATACTGCGCTCATTTCAACTTCGCGCTCTGATCGACCGTGCGCCCTAGTCAATCTGCGCCGAAATCACCTCGAACCGAAAGAAACAATGTTGCTAGCTGAGAGATTACTAGGACAGGAGACCCCGAGGTTCCCATACTAGAAACCGGAAATGTCCGGAGGATTTATTTTAGCTACATCGGACCCAGCCAAATTAGTCTGAGGATTACAAGCGGTGTTTCCCATTAAAGACCTGACGAGAAGCCCCGACTCTGTTTCCGAAAACCGGGGAGAGGGTAGCGGGTCTCTAGAAGAGGACGGGCATGTGCTCAGGGAGAACGCTTCTACTCGCGCGCTAGAGCACGGCAGTTCTGCCTCCGCCCTCCCCCCTCAGCTCCGAGAATAAACTGCGAACAGTTGCTCCGACCAAACCTGAGTGTTGATCATAAAGATTAGCACTACAATATATATATATTACTAGCGCTCCTGGTCGCCGCTTGGCGGCGACTCGGTATCGCTAGACTCACTACACATGCGCTGGCTCCGGGTGCGCTTGCTTGGGGTGCGCGTGCTCTGGGTGCGCGTCCCCTTTTCCCGCTTTCCTGTTTCCCTGCTTCCCCAATTCCTTATTTGCTTGCTTAAGCTCATCATCAGCAACAATAGTGCTGTCCTAATCACAGGATCGGAAAGATCAGGACGGGTTGAGCTAGAGCAGGGTCTGAGACAAGGGTGTGCCCTGTCACCCACCCTGTTCATGCTGTACATCTCAAGATTGGAGAGAAGGCTTGTAGAATCGGGCCGGGGAGTGAAGATTAGGACCTCGAAAAACATCTTCGAGAATAAGAAAGTAGAGTGAGAGTAATCCCAGGGGCGCTATACGCAGATGATCTCCGTCTGCTAGCACACTCCTGGTCTGAAATGAAACAGTTGCTGCAGATCACCACAGAAGTGGGAAACGAGTTAAGACTGGTCTTTAACCCGTCTCCCCGCTTCCCCGTTTCCCCACTTTCCCGTTTCCCCACTTTTTCGTTTTCCCGTTTCCCTGCTTCCCCGTTTCCCCGTTTCCCCGCTCTCCCGTTTTCCCGCTCTCCCGTTCCCCCGCTCTCCAATTTCCCCACTTTCCCGTTTCCCCACGTTCCCGTTTCCCCACTTCCCCGTTTCCCTACTTCCCGTTTCCCTACTCTCCCGTCTCCCCACTCCCCCGTGTCCCCGCTTTTCCGTTTCTCCACTTTCCCGTACCCTCGCTTTTATTCCATATGTTCTTCGGCAAATCTATACCCTTCACGGCTACAGCAATTTTCAGCGAGATTCATTAGTAGAAAGACAGAGGCCAATGTTGACGGCAACCCCCGAAAGCCTTCTTGGGAGCTCCCGAGAATCCGCTCCCTCATAGTGGTCCAGCCGATAAGAAATCCTGCGAATTCCCGTCTTCCCCTCGAGAAATCTTTGATTATCGATGAGAGGACCACTCAACTAATTTTTTTCATGGAGAGAGGACCCATCACATGAGAACGACGACCCTCATATGACTCTCCTGAAGCTCCCGAGAACCCACCCCTAAATTTTTGCGGCGATCGGTCCAGGCGTTTGTGAATTTTGCGAATTTCGGATTTTTGCCATTTTTTTCCGAGTTTTCGTATTTTCGTCACCGGAGGACTCAAATAATTTTTTTAAGGTAGGAGGACTCATCGCATCGGAGAACTGACCCCCCTATAACCACCGCGGGATCGCCCAGAACACGCTCCTAAATTTTCACGACGCCGACGATCGGTTCAGCCGTTTTCGAGTCTATAGGTGACACCAGACAGACAGACAGACAGACAGACAGACAGACAGACAGACAGACAGACAGACAGACAGACAGACAGACAGACAGACAGACAGACAAACAGACAGCCAAACAGACATACGTTTTTATATATATGGATTTTTTTCTCCTTCTCAATGATTTTCTTCTGGGATGAACACGCTCCTTGGACGAGGTTGCACACCCGCCGCCTCCTCGGTGTCCACTTCCGTGCCGTAGACTGGCGTCGAATATCTCGGCTGGATCATCGACCTGCATACTGGGCAGCGATCCCCATTCGGTCCCAGCGTCGTCCAGCGGTAAAGGCAGGGCCAGCACGCAAAAGGCCCGCATGACGTGATGACTGTGGAGCATGGCGACAGGTCCTACGTGAATCTTGATTGAACGACCGAGGAGGAGTTTAGTGCAAGTTTAGTTTCGTCTCTTGGAGATAGAGAACACAGATGTTTCGTTCGGTATCATCGAAGCACTACTGAGTGCGCGGATTTTATTTCTGTCACCAGGTGGGGCTTTGATCGGAAGCGCTAAAATTGAAAGTTGTCATTCACGCATCTCGTTTGACCATCATACAATTGACAATGGCCGCATTCGTCGCCTCCTCCAAACACACGACGCACTGCCAGCGGGTCCCTCGGTCGACTCTCACCGGCCCTTCTGCCTGCGCCTGCTCTTCCAGCTGGAGTGGTGCCTGCACATCTTCTTCCGCCTGTGGTGCCTGTTGCACGACTATCTGTACCGAGACATTGGCGCGTCCCGCTTCCAGAATCGCCTGGAGGAGGCTAGTCGCTTCTCTCGACTGATCCTCCTGCTGAGGGACTGGCGGCACCCCTTGCTGCCGTTCCTCCGGTTGTGCTTCCGGCCGCCGCGAAACCACCGCTCTCGGTCTGGCCCCCCGATATACACTGCATCACGCGCACGGCATCGCGGTGAACCGCTCGGATGTCTGTTGTCTCCGCAGTTGGCGCATACCCCTTGTTGCATCTTCGTTGTGGGGATGACAAAGGTTGTCGGAGAGTTGAGGTGACCGTCTCCGAGTAGTGGTGTTGTACGAACGATCAGCCTATCCCTTGCTGGTCGCCTGACCGACGTTCTTCTCGATCCGCTAATGGTTACGATTTTCCGATGCCAGCGCCGAGATCGAATTTCGGAAGTGCCTCTAGCGTTTTTCAACGTTTACCCGTCCTCGATAAGCCGTCTGATGACCTGATTGTCTTCTTGAAACGTGCCGAACTTAACACCATGCCTTTTTAAAAACCCGCTCGGTCTCGCAACTGATATGTCGTCCTCGACATCACTGAGAATATTTTCTTTGGAAACTAGTAATCCCCCTCGTACGCTGCCTAGCCTGACTAGAGCCTGCCTCTGATAATTCTGATCTACCTGGAGATTCCATTATCGCCGTGTTTAGATCTCTTATTGGCCTTCTACCTCGTCCTAACAGGCCTGAATAACCGGCTGGATTTACATTGATTTGAATCTCCGCCGACGATCCTGATGACGATGATGAAATTTCTATCGGTGACGATGCCTCTTCGCTCTGAATCGTTGAGCCTTCCTTGAGCCTCGTTGATTCTGGCTCGTTTTATGGATGTTTACTGTCACAAGAACATTAATCTCTGTACCATTATATTTTCTGGAACTAGTTTTCCTCTGTACGAGCCTATGGAGCTCTGATAGTATAGAAGCACCTCCGAAATAAACATCAGACACAGATTCTTCTGACACACACGAACCCTGCGTCCTCATTCCTGAGAGCATCTTCCCTACGAGACCTCGCCCCTCGGAGATCATCTGAACCCTGTGCCGAATCAACTCTAGACTCTTGGACCGTGGACTTCTACTGACTGAGCACCTTCTCAGTGAGCCAACGCTCAGGATCCTCACGGATTCCCAACATTCGTTATCAGCACGAGTGAACTCCACAGGAAACTCCACACAAGAGTTTAAATCACCGAGGTGAGTCAAGAGGTCTCTAACGCTCTTGAATGATGCAGCGCGTCACCGCCATCACGCTGAACGTCGATGGAAGCGATACTCCGGAGATCCGCTTCAACCCTGCCATGGTCCTCACATTTCATCGAAGGACCAAACACATTGAGGTGAGATACTTCTACATAAGAGAACAGCTGGAAGCAAAACAGCTCTCGGTAACCTTCGTCCCAACGTCTGATCAACTAGCGGATCTTTTCACAAAGCCGCTCAACAACACAATCTTTCTCAAACCGAGGAACTAACTCGTGAGTAAGAACCCAAACTCTACGAAGTAATCATCGAATTGATCAACATGAGCAGCTCAATCATATTCACCGTTCTACTCGAACGCACAGGAGTTGACTATTTCTCCTATGGAGACTGCTTACAAGTGAAGTTCCCGACATGATGAGCGAGTTGGAAGCTGAAACTTGGCTGGAGTTCTAGTCTATTCGAGACCACAAAAACCCTAGAATATTACTTCCTTATGGACAGTTTTGAAATTTCGGCAATTCCCCCATAGAACCCATTCGTACGTCATTGTACGGCTCCTTGCAAGTTTCCAATGATTCACAATGACGTACGAATGGGCTCTATGGGGAAATTACCGAAATTTTCGAAACTGCTCATGAGGAAGTAATAATCTAGGGTTTTCTAGTCTCAGATAGACTAGAACTCGAGCCAAATTTCAGCTTCCAAGTCGCGCCTCATGTCGGGAACTTCCCTTGTTAGTTGGAAGACTGCAGACGACAAAACAAGAGCTGCATAATCAGCGAAATCAACCCGACGTGTTTCCCATGCGAGTGCTTAGACAATTTCTCTCAATGCAAGATGCTCGCTTCCGAGACACAGGTGCGCCTACGGCCGAACATGCCGCCGCTAGGTGGAGAGAAAATCCGGGACGACTATTCCAAGTTCGAGAATCGTTCCTCCTCCTCTACAACCACCGCGCCGCCGTCACCCCCAACGACGACTCAGACACCCACGACGGAGGAGCCGAACTCAGGCGTGATTACCACAGAAAGGAATATCTTTCTCGCTTTCACCGTCCTTCTCGGAATCAAATGCATTATAAGCATTTTCGCTCATCTCAAGGGATATGATGCACACTCGCTTCCTCGGAATAACTATCGATGAAGACTCGTATCTGATACTTGATAATCTCGCTCTGGTGTGGAGACGTTCTGAACGCCCGTTCGCCTGAAGCGCTCCGGTGCAACTGATGGCACGTCGACTCGACGTGCCCGAGCTTTTCACATGCACGTTCAGCCCCCCCCGGACGGCCACCAGAGAAGCTTTATTCTTGAGCTCTGGCTATGCGTCACACTCCCGCCGAATTCTCCGGCTTACATTTCTCTTAGCTGGTCGTGTGCGCTACCTAACATATTCGCTCTAGCGATGAACATTTGAATGCGTGAGAAATGGATATACGAGAATTCCCGTTTGGCCCTATTTCCTGGAGAATCTCGACTGGATCGTAACCACGGAAGTCACATTGGCTTCAGGCTGAGCTAACTAGTCCGAAAAGTGCGACGAGACATTTGATCCCAAAATGTCGGTCTGGAACCGGGTCACCGTATGAATTTGAACGGATTCTTTCCGCATCGGAGAGTTCTAGACCTATCTCCTCTCCCAATTCGAGACCGGCCCCGCGTTTTTCCTCACAATTTCGATCATTCCGAGCCAACTCTCGACCTCTCAAAAGTGATGTCCCGCTTCCACCTGAGCCCCTTGGGGGTTTTCGTTGATTCCCTGATCGCCAGCCGCGAGTTCGAGACTGTTCCGTACCGTGACCTTCGTCTGGTGAGCCGCGGCACGTGGGACTCCATGACGTTCGACGAGAGGGCCCCCTTCTGCCGCGCCGCCGCTCTGTGTCGCTCCAACCGAACCGTGAACCCCGCGCCCCTGCTACTCCCGGTACGCATTCTCGACCGTGTCCACTGCTGCCTGGGCCAGCTCGCTCTCGCTCGGCTCGGCCCGCTTGCCTCCCCCCCACCGGCCACCGAAGCTCGTCCGCCGAGTCCCCCAGCCCCTGCGCCGCCCGCCCCGAAAACCAGGGAAGTTAGCACCCAGACTGACGCCTCTGAGATGGGCCTCGGGAAAGACTACACCCTCTCCCCATATGTGTAACAAACTTCGCCTTTTTCTTTTTATTCCGCGTCCGCCGTTCTCATCGTTTCTAGATAAATTAGACTTCGAGTGGGTAAAGCCAATGAATCGGTCTCTGAAAGACCTGGCCTGACGCCGTCCTGATGAGGCAGGATCGTTTCCTCCGATCCGTTCTCTCCCCGCCCGAAAGACTGAGAACCCTACATAGTGGCCAACGCGCCTTCGACGGACTCGGGCCTTGCAATAGGCAGACGTCGCCTACTTGGATGCTCCGCGCAGTTACCGGCGATCTGATATGCGCTGTTCTTAGATACTGCAGGTATTCCTCCGTGAATCGCTTCTGGAAAGCTCGAATTTCCGATTGCTGGTGTTTCCAGCGCTTTGAGAAAACGATTGATTCTGCCGCCTCTCGCGTATTCGGCTTAATTTCATCTCCGGCAGTAGTCGGCTTCGCTCTGTGGCCATAAAGAAGATCCGCTGGCGACAATGCATTGATCTCGTTCGGGTCCAGTTGCACCGACGTGATCGGCCTTTGATTCACCAGAGATTCTATTTCCATCAAAATCGTTTCGAGTTCCCTGAACCGTAACGCGTTTCTCCCAATAATTTTTCCGGAGCGGACGTTTCACTGTTTGCACCATTCGTTCCCACCACGCACCATGGGTTGGCGAATGGGGAGTAATAAATTCCCAAATTATTTCCTGGTTGACCAGGTGCTGCTGGACCGTGGCGCATCGAACGTGTTCGTAAATCGTCTTCAGCTCCTTAGCCGCGCGAACGAACGACAACCCGTTGTCCGATAGAATTTTCGTGACCCCGCTGAACCTGCTGAGAAATCTCCGCAGCGAGAGAAGGAATCCGTACGCTGTCATGTCTGGAACTAGTTCCAGATGAACAGCTCTGGAAGCCGCGCAAACAAAAAGAATAATATATCCCTTCCGTAGGTTCCCGTTTTCGTGCTTATACGCAATCGGACCCGCGTAGTCCACTCCGCAGACGGTGTACGGTGGAGCTGTCTCCAGTCTGAAGTTCGGGATCGGCGGGACCGGTTCCATTGCTGCGTCCACCCGAAATCGCATGCAAACTTTACAGTCTTTCAGCACGCTCTTAACCGCCCGTCGCGCCGATAGTATATAGTACTTTTTCCGCAGGATGCTGAGTGTCGCTGCGACACCTCCAACATGAAAGCACTTTTTTCCGTGATAGAAACGGATTAGCAGCCTGACTGCTGCATCCTCTCCCGGTAGCACTTGAGGAAACTTCTCCGCGAAACTCAGCTCCTCGGCTCTCTCCAACCTCGAACGGATTCTCACGACTCCTTGCTCATCAACGGAAGGAGCCAATTTGAAAAGCTTGCTCTCTTTCCCCACGTCCTTGCAATCAGACATCAATTCCTCGCCAAAATGCCTTCTCTGAATATTGAGCAATATTTTTTCCGTCGCCTTGAGCGCTTCGACCGTACTGACTGGATCAGACAATGCTACCTTCGAGGCCGGATGTCGCCGATTCGCCGACCATCTGAGGATTCTTGCTATACTATTCACCGCCGTGCTCCAAGATGACAATCGTGAGCCGAAATCGAGGAAATCCGGTCTCTGCGCTGTATTGACTAACAGCACCTCGTTTTTCTCTCTTTCTCAAGCTCACTCTCGAAGTGCTCATTCAAGGAATGCTTCTCCGCTGGACGGCCTGGCATCGCTAACCATTGTGGACCCGAGTGCCACATGGAACTGAATTCCTCCTCTGTAATGTCCACTCCGCGACTCAGCAGATATGCCGGGTTCTCCGCACTCCTCACGTAGTCCCATTCCGCTGGGTCCGACAAGCTCTGGATCTCCGTGATCCTGTTCCGAATGAAGACTTTCCACCGATCTGGAGAATCCTTGATCCAGTGCAATGTCGGCGGATTATCGCACCAATAGCACATGGTATCGAGATGAAAATTGAGATACTGCTTGATTTTATTCCCGATCCGAGCCGCGAGAACTGCCCCAATCAATTCCAACTTGTGAATCGAAAATCCCGCCTTGAGCGGTACCACTCTCGCCCTGGAGGCCTCGAACGACACTCTGGCGCCGCCTCTATCGCCCGACACCTCTCTGAGGTAAACAACACACCCGAAAGCAGACAAGCTCGAATCGCAGAACACGTGCAGCTCTCTCTTAGAAATGTCGCGCGCTGTCGTGTTTAGATTCCGACGCAGACGAAAATCTCGAGCCCGTTCGAACGTTTTTCTGATCTCAAGGTATTGATCCAAGTTCGCACCCGTGAGTTTCGCATCCCAACCGACCTTCTGTTTCCAAAGTGACTGTAGCAGTGACTTCGGCTTGATCGAGACGGGTGTAATAAAACCCAGTGGATCGAAAATCTTGGCTGTGCTCTTCAATAAGGTTCGCTTTGTCGGTTCTCCGGTCCCGAGTGTCTCTATCGCTGCCGCTACGGAAATTGACAACTCGTCCGAACGCAAATTCCAGCAAAGGCCGAGGAACTTCGCCTCGGTCTGGTCGAATGATATCTGAATCTCGGGATCGTGAAGCGATTCCCTCATTTTGAGACCCAATTCCGAGCTATTCGTTGCCCATTTTCGAAGCCTGAAGCCTCCGGCGCTGAACGCTCGAAACAAGAAATCGAAACTCTCGAAACCGTCGCTCGCCGACCTCTCCGAAAAAACCAGATCATCCATATAGAAATTACGGTCGATATCCTCTAGGAATTTCTTCCTGTTGGGATGCTCTCTCATGAGCTGCTCAAGATGGAACTTGATTCCTGCGCAATGTATGAATGGGCTCGAAACTATCCCGAAGTCGAGAACCGTGCTCCAGTACTCCTTGATCGGAGCATTCGGATTTCCGCTTATGCCCGTAGGCCAGAAATATCTGAGAAACGTTCGATGATCGGGATGAATCTGATACTGATGGAACGCCGCCTCTATGTCGCATGTGATGGCTATCTCATCATGCCGAAACCGAAGCAAAACTCTGATGACATCCGGCAGTAAATTTGCCCCGCCATGTAGGACATCATTCAGTGCCGCTTCGTCCCTCCGCCTCGCTCCCGCATCTTTTACCACTCGCACCTTGAGTGCGCTCTGAGTTGGACTCCGCTTGATGACCGGAAGGATCGGCAAATGATGCACCAATTCGTTGGGTTTCCTCGGTGCCGCTAGTTCCGCATACCCGCTCTTCAGATATTTTTCCATCTCCTTATCCACCGCGTCAATAACCTCTTTTTTATGTCTATTCTTTTCGAGGAACCGTTTGAGACACCCACGCGCTATGTTCTCATTATCTCCGAGAGACCTCATATTATCCTTGAACGGCAAGCTGACCCTATATCGACCGCTCTCCAACCGCTGGATGTTGTTCTCGAAAAACTCACGTAACGCGCTCTCCGATTCGCCGCAGGACGGCGCTTCCGGAGCCTCGATGCCGAGGAGCTCCGACGACCACAGCTTTTCCAGATCCGCATTGAGTCGATCATCGCTCTCCTTTCCGGAGCTGGAGTCCGACTCGCTGAACGAGTCACGCTTCTCCCTGCCCGTCGTCGCTAACATGCTAACGACCATCGAGGCCGGGAGTCTCGTGCCCGGCTGATAGAGATTCGCAGTCACGAATGTTTTGGCCCGCCGATCTCGACTCGGAGCTTGATTGTGCCCCGCCAACACCCAACCGAAGATCGTCTTACTCGCAACGAATCTGTCATCGACGACTACTACCTCCTCACCGCACTTAACTCGCGCGAGGTTATCCACGCCGATGAGAATATCGATTTCGCGCCTTCTCACGTTTTCTCCGATGTCTGCCATGGGAGACATACCGAACGACTCGCTCGCGACTGGGAAGTCCCCTTTAGCTATCTCCGGAATGCCCGTGGCCTGGAGCCTGATCGCCGCCTTGTCGTCGAACCGACTCTGCAGCCCTATGTCGAAAACGTCGTATTTTTTGTAACTCGAGACCTCGCCGCCTATCGTGATCATTGCAAGGCACTCCTGCTGGACCGATTTCAATTTGAGTGACTGGATCACGTGCTCTGAGATATACGAACGTTCTGACCCGCTATCGATGAAGAACCTGAAGATTTTCCTACCTGTCGGCGCATTGACCCACGCGAGACCCGTCTGAAAGAATATTGGCCCCTTATCGTTCTGGCCACCCCGCGCTCGGTTTGTCTGAGTTGCGAACGAACCCGTGTTCTTTCCCGTACTATTTTCCGACTTTTGATCCGAATTCTGCTCCGGCTTCTGCTGACCACACAGAATCTCGTAATGACCTCGCCCGCACTTCTCGCACTTCACAGATACTCTACATCTTCTAGCATTGTGGTTTCTGCCAAGACATTTGAAGCAAGCCTTGCATTCTTCGCAGCGAGCCTTCCTTTCGTCGTACGTTAAGTTCTTTTTGCAAGCCCTCGATTGGTGCTTAGAACTGCCGCAAAAAACGCAGGTATGATCCACCTCTGAACGATTGCTCTTAGCGAAGAATGCTCGGCTGCTTCCTACCGGCTCTCGCTCGGATCTATCATGCTTTCTATGGCTGACATCCCTGCGAGATTGCGACGGTCCGGCCCCTGAGTCGCCACCCGGGAACCGGCATGCTCGCTTTACTGCTACCTCTCTCTCAAAGTATACCAGGAGTGTTTCTAGCTCGCTACTCGAACCGTCTGGGCGTTGCAATACCTCAAAGTGCGATCTAGTGAAATCTTCCCTCATCGTGCTCGGTAAGCACGCGAGTATGCCTGGAGCAACCGTCACCGAGAGTGACTCATACGTTTTTCCTAACGAGATTAGAGCCTTGACGTTTTGAGATAGCGTCGAAACAAATCGCGACAACTTATCGTTCAGGTGCAGGTCCCTCCACTTGTACAGCCTCTGCATCTCGAATACGTGATCCTTCTCAGCCTCCCGGGGGCATCCGAATTTCTTCTCGATAATTGCGATAGCCTCCGGATACTGTGATGCGGTGAACTCCAGATGTGCTATCTCCGACGCCAGGAGACCTACGAGAGCTTCCTTCAGAAGCGTGAATTTCTCCACTGGATCGATCCGCTTGCGGTGCACGTGAACGTCGAACAGCTGCTTCCACTCTCTGTATTTCTTGAAGTCCCCACTGAATTTCGGAAGTCGATATTTTCTGTCGAGTGCCAACCCTTGGCTACTCGTTCCCGGAGCTCCGCAGCTGGACTGCTGAACCGCTGGACGGCACGTTATCTCGTACGCGTCTTTGATCCGGAAGAATTCTTCCTCGTAGAAGAACACTCTTTCTATCGCGTCTTCGTATTGTTCGGGCGACAGCCTGCATAGGAGTGGCATAACTGCGAGATTCAACGCTTTGATTTCATCGTACGTTGCCTCAAGCACTCTCCATATTCTGGATTTATCACTGTCGGACGCCGTCTCATCCCGCAAGGCTTCCTCGAGCTCGAATATTTTCTTTGTCAGGCGATCTCTGAGCGAGCGTCTGAACGCAACTTTCGCAATTAGCTCATCGCGCTCGCCTGCCTTGCCTGCCTTGCCTGCAATTTCTTTGTGTCATCCAGCTTCCTCTCTGGGTTGCCTTCTGCCTTGCCCTCGTTACCGAGCTCCACCTTGTCCGGCATATTGCGCTCCGATCCCTTTCTTCACTGTATCGCCGCACTGAATGCCTTCCCCTGGATGGGCACCACGTTTTCGGGAGTTGCACTTTTGGAGTCTCAAACTCCCGCAATAACCACTTGATGGGTCTGGATCCCTTCTGGGAATCTTGGTTACCCCACCGCTGCCACCATATGATGCACACTCGCTTCCTCGGAATAACTATCAATGAAGACTCGTATCTGATACTTGATAATCTCGCTCTGGTGTGGAGACGTTCTGAACGCCCGTTCGCCTGAAGCACTCCGGTGCAACTGATGGCACGTCGACTCGACGTGCCCGAGCTTTTCACATGCACGTTCAGCCCCCCCCGGACGGCCACCAGAGAAGCTTTATTCTTGAGCTCTGGCTATGCGTCACAAGGGATATTCGGGGACGAACTCGAACTATTCTAGGATGCCTGACACGAATGATATCTACCGAGAAACTACCGAAGAAATATCATAATCTATAACCGTAAAACACCGCCTGAAGCAGGG
>NW_003805527.1:95097-125917 GCF_000255335.2 Galendromus occidentalis | reverse complement strand
TTCGAGTCAGCCGTCAGTGATCGTGTCAACAAACTTGATAAGTTCGAGAAACTGAAAAGTTGTCTGTCCGGGAACGCGTTGAAGGCCATCGCTCATCTACAACTGAAGGAGGAACTCTACGACACAGCGCTGTCAATCATCAAGGAAGAATACGGAAGTGTGTTTTCGGCACAGTACGCGTACGCCGCTGATATCATCAAGACCTGCTCAACGAAGAACTTCAGGATCCCAGATAAGTGGCACGTAGTGGTTCCGTCTCTATCACAAAGCATCAAAGCTCTTCAATCTTCTCTCGAGGGTGGTTTCGCTGGGGCCGCGATCATGATTTTGCCAATGGTCTTGGATAACCTACCGAGCTCAGTCAGGGATTCGTTTCTCCGAGTTCACGAGGTGTCGGAGACCGACGAGGCGGTTAAACAGTTGGAAGCTCTCCTCAAGTTTCTCAGCAAAGAGAGTAGGATCAGGTTAGCTCCTTCTATCGCTAGGACAAGCTCGGATTCTAATTTTCCGCGCGATAAATTCAGTGCCAAGAGCAAGCCGGGGAACTTCAGCAGAAAAGAAGCCGGGGATAATCACGCGTTCTTTGGGATACAGTCCGCAGGAGATCACTCATGCATCTTCTGTAATCTAAATAATCACTCGTCTGCCAAGTGTAAGAAAGTCTTGACTAACTACGAGAGGGCAGACACCGTGCGGAATGCAAACGCGTGCGCGAAGTGCCTCCGGAGGAATCACACAGCTGCAAAATGCAGGATAAAGACTAAGTGCAAGCACTGCAGCGGTGCGCACCATTCGTTGCTCTGCGTAAAAGAGTGTAGTTCGAACGATGGTCAGACGTCAACGATGATGAATGTCACCGTATTGGCAACCGGAACGGTCGCTCCCGAACCAGAAGGTATCGCCAATGTGACGCACCGGATTTCAAAAAGTTCCAACCTCGCTACTGGCTACGCCAATGTCGTCACGGAGAAGGGATTCCGTCTGCGTAGATTAATGATAGACAGCGGAAGTCAAAGGTCGTAACGTAACGAACCGCTTAGCGAAAGCTCTCAAAGCTACAGTGGTCAATAGGGAGCAACTCATCAATCACACGCTCGGTGGACGAGCGTCAGAAGTTAGGGAATATCTGTGTTATAGGATCAATCTCACGAGCAGATTTGCTCCTCAAGAATCCATTCCCGTCGAATGCCTTGGCATTCCAGTGATCACGGACTCAATCTTCCCTCCAGCTGAGCGGCTGGGCGGAATCAGCGAATTCGCAGATCTCGTTGAGGATCCCGAATTCAAGGAGATTGACATCCTCCTCGGCACAGATGACCTGGGTCAAATATGGCTCAACGAGTCGCGGTCGGAGGGACGGCTGATGGCACTGAAAACAAGACTCGGGTGGTTCACCTTCGGAAGAAAGGCGCCGCTCAGTCCGTTCACCAACGTCGTGTGTGCACTCCAGTCGTCGGCGTCAACTCAACAGCAACAACAGTCACTGAAATCCACCACCGAGGCTCGGGAAAACTCGAAAACAGAACGAGACATTGAGTTCTTGTTCGAGACTGAGCTACTTGGGGTCGAACCGCCAGCAGAAAACGAAACTGCAGCAGAGATGCAACGCCTGGATGAGTTGTTCAAGGCAAACATCTCGAGGAACAAAGATGGGAGATATCGACTTAAGCTCATCTTCAACGAAAATCTCCAGTCGCTAGGCGACAATGAAAAGATTGCTATCAACAGATTGAACTCGCTCATTTCGCGGAGTTCCAAAGAAGTTCTCGAGGCGATCGACGAAGAGATGGAGAAATACATCAAGGAGGGCTATGCCGAGCTGGCTCCGAAACGGAAGCCGGGAGAATTCGTGCATTATCTACCACTCCAGGTGGTCAAGAAACCCGACCAAGGGTCACCTAGGGGCTTCAAGTTGAGGATTGTCAAGGATGCAGGTTGTCGTTCGAAGGATCTGGCTTCATTAAACGACGTTCTGATAACAGGATACAACCTACTCCAGAACATTCTCCTCGTGCTCACGAAATTTCGAGAGTCTCCCATTGCCGTCGTGGCGGATGTGGAGAAAGCATATCATCAGTTTGAAATCGATCGATCACACCGAACGTTCCTCAGATACTACTATCGGCCCGGAGTCTCAAGAAACGCCGGAGCTCCTATCAAGGAGTTCTGGTCGAAAAGATTGGATTTCGGGACTTCCGCTAGCCCATGGTTATACCAAGCAGGCCTCAAATTCCATCTGGATGGCGAGAAGACTCGTCGGCCGTCTGAGACTGAGTTCATCAATGAGCTGCAGTTCTCATGTTACATGGATGATTTGAGTTTCGGTAGTGTTAACCAAGAGACAGCATTAACAAAGATACAACGATGCGTCGAAATTTTCCGAAGCGGGCACTTCCCGCTGAAGAAATGGGCTACCAATTCGGAAGAAGTGGCGGAAGGAATGAGGCAAGCGTTCTCCGATGAGACAGTGTCGATTCGGAGCGCCGAACCAGACTTTCGATTCCTGGGGATACGCTGGTGTCAGGTTACGGACGCACTTGGTGTTTTCGTAACCAACGCCAACAGATGTTTCAACGATGCGAAACCGAGCAAGCGTTCGCTGCTCTCAGGGTTGGCTCAAATCTACGATCCTCTCGGAATAATCTGTCCGATTTCGATACATGCCAGAGTGCTGTTTCAAATGATGTGGCAGGACAAAGTTCAATGGGACGATCGTCTCAACGCAAAACATCGTGAGCTCTACGGAGAGTTCGTTCCGCAGCTCAAGTCTGCGGATCGAATCCTCGTTAGCCGAACAAACGCGAGGATCGACAGACTCCCCAGGCGGACAGAAATCCACGCGTTCTCTGATGCGTCGAAAGTCGCTTACGGGGCGGTCATATATCTCAAGGAGTTCTTCCAGGACGGCGATCCGGAAATCAAGTTCCTCATGGCGAAAGCGAAGGTTGCGCCGAACAAGGCCAATTGGAATATCCATCGTTTGGAGCTGATGGCAGCTCTAGTCAGCTGTCGCCTGGTTGAGAAGCTCAGACCGGCACTCGGAAACACAGTCAAAAGGACGGTTTACTGGGTGGATAATAGTGCTGTGGTCGGTTGGACGAGGGACAGGCCATCGGAATGGCGAACTTTCGTCGCCAACAGGATCACCGAGATCCAGAGGTTCTCAACGCCGGATCAGTGGCGCTATGTGGCCACGAAGTCCAACCCGGCTGATTTGCTCAGCAGAGGCAACTCACTGGAGTCGAGGGAAAGTGTCGAGTTCTGGTTGAATGGACCTTCGTGGCTAAAAGAGCAAAAGTTGCCGGACCCGATCCGCATTGGCAAAGAAGAATTCGCGGAGGCAATAGCAGAGGCAAAGCATGGCAACGTCGCAGAAACAGACATCCTGCATGTCACGGCTTTGCCAAAGGTGTCGTCGTCTCTGCTCAAGGAGAAGCACTTTTCATCGTGGCCGAAAGCGGTGAGATCGCTGGCTTACGTCAGGAGGGTTTTCCAGAAAGCTCGCAAGAGGGATTTGTCTATGGACATTCCCGTTCAGGTCGAGGAATATCTTGACGCAGAGAGAGCACTTATAAGGGATCTACAGCAAATGGATTTCCCGACAGAAGTCGCCAGTGGAGGGAGAAAGCTACCGAAAACGAGCAAGCTTTATCTCTACAATCCGATGGTCGATGAACATGGAATCCTACGTTGTAAGTCAGGATTGATCAAGTCCGGTGATCTGTCGTTCGGTGAAAAATATCCGATAATCCTCGATGGGCGGAACTATTTCACGAAGTTGCTCATAGCGTGGATTCACAAATCAAAATGTCTCCACTCACCAGGAATCACCACCAATCTTCATCATATCCGTGCGGAATACCTCATTCTGAGGGAGCGCTTGGTGGGCTGCATAAAGCGTCCACTCCGGAAAATCTTAGGAACGAATATACCAAGATTTCGGGAGTTGGAATCAATCCTGTCGGAAATCGAGCTGTGCGTCAATCTGAGACCAATAACAGCGCTTCCATCCAGTGAGTGTGAGGTCAGAGCACTGTGCCCAGCGGATCTGGTGAATGGATACAACGCAAGAGCCAGGTTCCCAGATACTTCGATGGTCAACTTGAAAGTCAGCGACCGGGACATGCCGATAATTATGTCGAAAGCGTGGAAACGCCAAGAGGCCGTCATGAAGGCGTTCTGGAAAAGATTCCGACTCGAGTACTTGGGTCAGTTGAGGAACGCAGTTGAAACCAAACCAACATCTCCGAATGAGCTCAATGTGGGCGACGTGTGCCTGATGGCAGACCCGAGTCCGTCGCGTGGGTTCTGGCCGCTCTGCAGAGTAGTCAACGTGTTCGGTGGCGAGAGAACAGATCTCAGAAAACGATCATGCATGGTCATGAGAGGAGACAGGAAGATTCTCAAGCGCCCAATCCACTCAATATATCCATTGGGAATTGGCCAAGCTGAAGAAGCCAGCAATGTTCTATAGAAAACAGTCTGAGTCGAACTCAATGGATACATACAAATTCATTTAAAAAGGGTCTCCTGGAGGATCTCCCGTTTGCTCATGCAATTGAAAAGAAAAAAAAATGTATTTCGAAGCGACTAAAAAGAGGAAAAGGTGTTGATTCGAAAATTCGCAGTACTGATTCAGTACAGTAGAAGTTTCCGGGGGGAAGGTCGATCTCTCTCACGGGAAAGGGACACAAGCGTGTTCCGGAGATTCTGATCTCGGGGCTCGGCGAAAGTGAAGTCTGGGGTACCGGGTACATCTCGGGGAAGTGTGCTTTACTCGGGTCGAGATTGAAGAGTTCAGGAGAATAGAATTTATTCCGAGAGAACCACTGCATGCCACGTAGGTAAATGCGACGACTCGGGAACCACAGTCAAATGTACGAGACTCTCCGAGCAGAAGCTAAATTCCTAGGAAAAATTATTACTGAATGATGTTTCAGGAGAAGAAAACTTTCTGTTCGGTGTTTAAACCCCAATCAGTAGATTGGCGTTGGTGGGAGTGTCACATGCGCTCCAGACGAGATATTGGAAGCGCGCAGAGATGAGATTACGAGAGCTACCGTCTGAGGGCGCCCTCGGGGTTTCCCTCCGAAAGACGGGATGTATCCGTGATTCAGCAGCGTAGTGATCTGGGAATCTAGTGTGCGTTATTTATGTCCTGGGAATACTATGCCAATGACTAATAAATATCTGTAACTTCGGGTCCCCCGGTAACCGCGTCAGGTACTGTCGGTCTCGCGTGACGTCACCACTGCGACGTCGCGGCGCAGCCATCTAGAGGCGCGCGAACAGAGAAAAACAGAAGGAAAAACAGAGGTAGCGGAACGAGCAGCTCGTATCCAGAGCCCCAGTATCTTTGGCGCTTCGCGACCTCAAACGTTCAACGAGCCGAAGCTCGGAAATCCTGACGTGTTGCCTAGGGCCCGAGTTCAGTTCGCGACTATAACCAGGTCCCCTAATTGCATGCAACAGTCCCGTGGTGGCTCAGGAGTCGATGCGCGCGGCAAATCCATCTCATGAACGCGGTCGGCTGAGGTTCGGCTCTAGCAGATGCTCACTAAAAATCCATCGACCGACCGAGCGACCGTCGGGTCTATTCTGGGGCTGGCTTTGTTGTTCGAGGAAAATGTCGAATCAGACTACAATAGCACCGAAGGGGTGACTGGGACGTCGAATGTTCGTTTTTCTGAAACTGGGAGCTGCGAGGTAGCCTTGCGGTGGGAAACGAAGTGGGTCGCAGTAATGGCCATTTGTCAAACGCTCCACCGACTGCCTACCGAGGAAGAAGGTGGAAATTGTGAAAAATACGTATTTCTCCCTCTATTTTCCACCTGCAGCAGAAATATCGACGACAACGACCGCGGGCGAAGCCGCAACGAAAATCCGCCTCTCTCGCCCGGAACAGGGCCGTCGAGTCTGGACGAGTGGCTGCCATCAGGAGCTAGGTGTAGCAATGGTCAGGGGTGGAGTGAAACCCATGGCTTATTGAACGTCAACGCCACGAACCAGTCAGCAATCCACGAGTTATCTGACAATGCAGCGACGTCCTGCCCGGTCGGACGGTGGGCCGCCGGCGGCGTTTGGAACGTCTCTGATGAACTTTCTCCTGGTCCGACGATTGAGAACCGTGAGATACGGGGCTAGATGGACGCGTTGACCCGGTCATTTGCGAATATTTCCGCGGGGAGCTCGCAAGACGGCGCCGCGGCTTTGAATGGGAACTATCCAGGTGCCTCAATGCGGCTCATCGATGAGTTCCCCGATGGAGTGGGGGGGGGGGGGGGAAGTTCAACGGGTTCATCCTCCGACGGACGAGACGTAGGTTTAGGCGTGGATCCGAACTATCCCTTTCCCCTGGAAAAAATACATCGTCACCGAGGTAAACGTCCAGCGTTAGCGCAAAACCCTATGCGAGTCCTGGCTCCGAATCACCGCAGTGCGTCACCCACAGACGCTTATCGCTTCGGAGCCGGAGCACGCTTGGCCGGAGGTTTACAGCTTGACCATTCTGTCATTTAGATTCGTCGTGGTATAATATGACGTAAGTCGATGCATCTACCCGCGATTACGTCACCAGACCCGGTTCGCCAAGCTCTCGGCAACTGGAAAGGATTTGGAAGATGAGGTGTCTCTCACGACGAGCCCCCTCACTGTCCTCTGCTTTTTTATTAACCGTCTTTAAGCCTGTGTACTAGCGTTAGATGCTAATCTGCTTCTGTCTGTGTTTATGTATGAGATTCAGTGAAGGTCGCATCCGTGTTTGCATGTTGTCATCAGCGCTGCAGTTCATAGGCGTGTCATCCTCGCTCCTGTTGTCCGCACGCCGTCCGTTTGTCCACTCGCACGCCCGCTCGCCCGCCGCTCACAGGTCTGCCGTTTTTTCCGGACTCGGAGCTGACGTGCTTTGTGCGTCTCCCGTTGTCCGACCGTTTCGAACCTCGTGCGTCATTCGGTTCTCTTGCACAGCCACCGAGATGCGCGGGAATTCAAATCGAGGAGTCATTCACCGCGCTGACCTTATGCTTTGCGGCTGGAAATCATTGTCCGGCCGGTAGCCCGATTGTACCGAATACCCGATTCATCACAGGCTGGTACAACAATGCCAGGCTGAGGCTGTGCGCGTGTATTTATTGCAGACACATATTTAGATAAAGTCGCGACTTCCAATGCCTGGGATTCCCATGATCCCCGTGTAGGGGGAAGTCCTGCGAGGAAAAACCCCAGAGAGGGCCGGCGGACAAGGGCAATCAGACGGTAGTGTTCCCACATACCCAACAAAGACGTCCGCAGCCCCAAGACTCGAACAAAGGAGCTGACCGCCGCGCCGCCGTCATTTTCCTGCCGAAGAGAAGTTCGCGGTTTATTTCGTGCGACGACTTTGCGGGCCCAATTCCGGACACTCACCCTGCTCGATGAGAATTTTCGACGCGGATCCCCCCGGGGATTATCTGTCGATGGCTTCCCGTTTTTCTCCCGAGCATAACCTCGATCATCGGGTGCGTGAAAGTAAATCAGCGGGAGCTCGAGGCGAATAATACCGTACGGTGCGTGTAGGGACATCCGAAGGACGTCTTGTCCCTCGGACGATGCGAGCCTGGTGGTATCGCTTTACGGGCTCGCGACGATAGATAATCCCTTGAATGAGCCATTGTCGCGGAGCTCTTTTGAAGTGAATGAGGGCTTGCGAAACAAGGCTCAGGAAGTCCTTTCAAGTCCGACTCGTGTCTCGAATATTGGATGGCGGAGCCAATTGTATAGAGTTCTAGAGAGAGGAGCACAGAGTCGAAGCGCCGCCCGGAACCACCGCGAGTAGCAATGACCTCTGAGACAATGGACAGCGCCCGATGAACGGACGTAGATCACGAGTGCTGCCGTTTTTATAGATTTTCGGACGCGACCCTCAAAAAGGCTCTGAGCAATTTCGCTCAGGTCGGCGGAGCTGCCGATCCACGGTACATACGTAGGCTGGGTGAGTAGGGGAGTGGATTCGTTGGAGGGAGGTTTTGCGTTCGTTTCGAACAAGCGGTACAGATCAGCCATTCAGCGGCACGTCTCACTCAGCGAGGCGTCAAAAGACAAGTGACCGAAAATAGAGATGTGAGCTGCGCGAGATCTCGCCGCCAAGGCAGTCGCGGGATCGGCCAACGGGAGAGTCGAGGAACATGTGTGCGGAGTTCTACAAAGAGAAACTCGCTCGTTACCCCGAATGTCGGATTAGTCATATGAGCAGCGAGGGAATCTGTTCGAGCTGACACTCGTTTCACGAAATCCTTTCGTTCTTTGTGAGGTTGTGGATGTCGTTATGGTTGCAGCTTCGCTAGGCCATCTCGCCGAATGTTGACGTTCGCTGTCGGGTAGTCGAAGTCCGACCATAACGACAGACGTGGGAGGCCGGGACGGTAGTCCGGAGGAAAAGGAAGCGTACAAGTCTTCGTCCTTCTCGTCCGCTGTTCCATTGTCTCTCTGCAGTCGTCAACGACCGACGTCGCGGCAATGGAGAGGCTCGACAGCGTTGGTGTGGAAACTACTAAGTTGATTAAGCAAGGGCTAGTGGGGAGAGAGAGGAGGGGCGTGGGGGCGGCACCGAATCCGAATGAGAGTCATAGGAGGAATACGAGGAGGAAAGGGTGTCGCATTATCGTGTTAAGTAGTCTACGAATGCCGAGTGATGAGCTCGCCGGGATATCGGAGCGGGACGGCGCGCCACGATGCGGGTAAAGGCCGAAGGCGGACCTTGAAATTGCGGCGTGTAGTCGGAAGCGCTTTTTCGGTCAACGCCTTCCGTAGGCTCTCGAAAACCTCGCAAAGCACTCATGCCGACAGCCGGACTGTCGGCTAGGCCGACGAGGCGAGCTCAGGACGAATCTGGGCGAGGGAAGAGGACAACGCAAGGCGTCCACATTGCGAAAGATAGAGCTTCGGGATTAGGCTAATTCTACGAAAGATAGCTTTCTTCATTAACGCTAGCCGGGAACAAACTCGGCGGCCCGACTCTGCGAAATCCCGTCGGCCGAGTCTGACAATTCTAACTCGATTACGAGTCACTAGGCGGGAGAGCTGAATAATTCGTTCACTCATTCGTTCGACGGTGGATTCGCTCGTTTCGCCGACAATCTTTGAGTCGAATTCCGTTTGAGCAACTGCGGAGAGACAGACCGACCGACTGACTTACTGTCTGGCCGCTTGATCGGATTCCAAGTCGGCTTTGCAACCTCAGCAGCACTTTCTCGTCGTCCGCCCCCGAAAGAGGAGTACCGCTGGAGGCGGGCTCGGAATTCAATAACCAAAGAAAGGAAAGAATGATATTGGGAGAAGAACAAACTATCGAAAAAACTCCGTGTGGCTGAGCAGTCAAGGAGCAGTTAGTATCGGCATGAATGGTTGCAGGAGTGAATACGGCTCGCAATCGGGCGACATGAAGCCCAGAGCGTTGGTGGGAGTTGTTGCGATTCATTCGTCATGCAGCGAAGCTGGCACGGCGACAAAAGCTCCATCGATCAAAATTCTCATGGAGATCTTTCTTTCTCGAGTCCATTCGCCTCCTCTCGACTTCACGGTGTGCTGTCGGCTGTCGGACGGTTGGTCAGACGTCCTTACCACGCGTCCAGTCAGGAGGACGGAGCAGGGAAGGTGCGGAAATCAGAACCGGTGGAGAAATGAAAATCGGTGGAAATTGAGTTCGAACAAAAAGACGGGAGCAGGCGCAGGAATAGTTCCGAGCGCGAAGTGTTTGCTGGAAGCTCATACATGACGAGCAGCTGTAAAACACAGATTGGAGCAGGAATTGGGATGGTGAAAGGAGAAGTCAGTGCCCCGGTTCCGGGAAAAACGGCTAGGAAATTCTCTCCCGTTGCGCCTCACGAGGGCAATCGTTCGCGTGAGTCATGCGTATGTCCCTCGAACATAATTCGAGCCTGAACGAGACCGTTCCTCACGTTTTCCCGCTGTTCCCCCCTCTCCCCCCTATTGATACGCAGATTCGAGATCGGCTCGGTTCCCTGTGGCTTTTGCGCTGAAAGGGAAACGTCGCGGCTCCGTGAATTCGGCCTCTCGGGCTGCGTGGGCGTGTCACGTGGGACAAAATGGGATTCAGATTAAATATCGCTTGTTAGAGATTCAGTCGGGGAAGATGGAGCTCCTCTCATTCTGGCGCTGACTGAGCGATGGATCTATCCGTACGTACGTACATACGCACGCACGTAGATCGGTCCGCCCGTTTGTACGCCTGGAGGTGGGGCCGGCAAGCGTGCCGCATCGATTATATCCTTTCTCCTGCTTTCTATCGAGGCAAAGTTCTGTTGCGCCATGGATGTGAGGTACGTGTGGACAGAATTCGCACGCATTCGAGCATGTGTATTAATGAAGGAATATCGAGATTGCGTTAGGGGTCGTTCGGACGGCTGGACGTGGCACGTCGCCTTGAATTTTCCCGCTTGCCAAAGAGCCCCGTCGCCACCATACCCGTCTTTTCTCGTGTTCACATCGTTATGATTGATGCCCGTTCTCCGGAAAACATACGAGTTGGTGGAACGAGATCATTACCCCGGATCAGGAAAAGCGAAACTCTCCGCCAGAAGAAACTAGCGGGTTCCGAGCCCTGAGCTGACATCTGATCTCGGTCGCGGCCGGACGCTCGAACGCGGTCGACGATGAGTCTGACAATGAGTCCTAAGTCCTCAAGTATCCTGAATTGGCTCATCAGCCCGAATCGCGCTAGCCCCGATCGAATCCTGGCTGACTGCATCGTCGAGATGACCGAGCGCTTTGGACGTCACGTAACTTGTCACATATCGACACTGACCGTGTCGCCGGAGGGATTCCGTTCCCCAGGCTGCCAAGCTTCTCGCGCAAATACTCGTAGGTTCCTCCGAACGTGGCTGGACGAACTTCGGTGTTCATCGACCGGAGAGGGGGGGGGAAGTGCTCAAAGAAAAAACTCCGATGATGCGATGGGATCGTAGGCTGGGCGCGAGATGCGATTCGAGCCCGTCATCTCACCCAGCTCAGAATTCGACACGATCGGGACTCTTCGAATGGAACTCGGGGCTCGGATACCGTGGACGCGAGTCGGATCACTCTGCAAGCTCCTTCCGTACATTCCTCGCGTCGATGTTAGATCTTGCCGGCTCGATGCGAACCGATTTCGCTCGGGGAATGGAATGCGTACCCGCCCGGAGTCCGAAACTGTTGATTTTGGAAAGGCGCGTGTGCATTCGCTCCGGGAAATACCGAGCCGGTCCCTGATCTGGAGTCGGGACGCCGCGCCGGCGCCGGCATAAAGCGAAAGTGTCCCAGGCGAATCGGGATGATACCGGAAGATGATTTCCCCAGGTCGGGAAAGTGAGTTCGAACTCCGGAAGACGTCGACTTCTGTTTTCTGAACTCGGCGGTCTCAGGAGTTTTCGGAGCAGACCGAAATCGGACGCATCTGATCGTCGTTTCTCATACACATATGTATTAACTTCCACATTTAATTCCGGGGATCGTGAATCACGACGTCGAGATGACGGTCTTTCTATCTCATCACAAGCCGCAGCAGACTGTGAGACGTCGGTCTCAAAGCATCGTTTGGACGTTCAGTGACCCTTTGTCCGCTGGTCCAAAGGAGCGGAAAATACCCATGCCGCACGATATTTCGGGATATACGTGCCTCGGATCATTGTCAGGTGAACGGATCGATCGGCACATTCGACTTTAGTGTATTCTACTCCATCCACAAGCAGAAAATCAACAAGCCAACCCAGAGCGTCGTCGCCGAGCCAGACACCCTCCAAGGGTCCTCGAGGCTTTCTCGCTCATCCGGGTAAAGGAGCGCAGGGGAACACAAGCTCGGGAGAGAGTCAAGTTCGACTGTGGCCGCTTACAATAGCTTTCCTAGTTGTGCCATTATCTGCAGGCGACGAATCTACAACTTTCCAGTCGAGGCAACAAGCTCCCTATGGCGCGGGGAAGACTCCCGGTAGTGTCGGGCCGAACCTCCGTCAGCATTCGATTTCCGACGCTTACGGGAAGCGTTTTCCGCATACTTTCCTCCCGATTCGCGAACGATATTCGATTCGTCTGCGAATCCCCCGATTTGAAATCGAAAATCTATGCGGAGTGAGAGTCGGCTCCGCGGAGACATGGAACGTTTGACGCACGATTTGACTAGACTAGACACTTCAGGCGAGGGAGATAGAGGCGAAGGTTCAGACAGGCTTCGGTTCTCGAACATTCTGAGCTTCCCAGTTCCCCAGATGCCTTCCCGGCCATGGAGTTCCTCAATAGAAGTCCGATTTTGAATCCTTGTTTGTTCTTTTTTCCTGGAATAAATTGGAACAACGATGTCAATGTCATTCCTTCTTCCCCTTCCGAGGGCACTCGTCGGTCGACGGGCGAGGTCCATCCTGTCCGTGCGTGCGGCGAATGAAATGCGAGCCTCATTGTGATACGGAATAGGACTCCACGATTTCTCGACATTTCTCGGACGGATTCGGGACGGGTAGATGTGCTCCTTGGTTCCTTGGACTGACGCTGATGGGATATCGGGCTGTCGAAGTGAATTCGGTGATTCGATGCTCTCTCAGTGTCAGTGGATTCAAAGACAGGCCAACAACCCGGATCGGGAACATTGTTTCGACGTTCTGGCTGCCGGAGGCGGCTTAGGTCGACGAGTCTTCTCCTCCTTCTCCCATGTAGGAACGAATCAACTCTGCACGACCTGTTGACGATGAAGATGATTTTCTGCCGTGGGCCCTCGATGTTGGGGTAGTTCGGCAGCTCGAGTCCCACTATGCGTATTTACGAAAAATCCCCCCTCTCACCTCCCCGCCCCTTCTCGAACGCAGACGTTTCCTCTCGCTCCCACCGAGAGACTCATCCGGTAAGAAGCTGTCGGTGGGTAGCGATGTCGTACTTGTAAGCTACTAATTACCCTCCTAATGCTAAGCACTCGAATTAATCTGTCGCGGTGGCTGCTGTCGAGACAGGCAGGCAGTCATCATCCGCATTCACGTGCCTCGACTTGACTCACCTTTCGTTCTTCCGTGTGTCTCGGCCTACGTTCGTTCGGTCGATCATTCAGTCACTTCCCCGTTTTTCCCTCGATCTGACCGTTTGTTTGTCTTTGAGCGTTCGCTTGTGCTCAGGACCCCGATCTCGCCTCGCTCCAATCATAAGGGCCGAAGATCATGGAGGGGGTATACGCTTCTCACCGAACCCATTGCGGAAAATGGGGGTCTCCCGGAGACATGAGTCCGTGAGTACGAGGCCGATTCTCGGCCAAAGGTCAGATCGCTACGGCACTGGCATAGATTGGTTCTGAGAGACAAAGACGAATCTTCCACGAGTTTCATCCGAAGTCGGATCATCGAAAACCCGCAGGAAGGAACTGACGAAGGACGACGGAAACTGGGGTGGGCATTGGAGAGCAGAGGCCAATCGGCCGTCTTTCAATCAAAGGAAGGTTCAAGTCCCAGCGAACAACTTTCAGTCCCCGCAGGGAATTCAAACTTTTCTGCTCAGTCAGAATGTCGATCTGTCCGTCCATCAGTTCGTCCATCTATTTCGGCGGACATTGTGGGGGTGGACTCAAAAGGAAGAAGAGAGGGAGATGAGAAGGGGAGATCAGACGGGGGAGAGTAGGGGGAGAAGTACGGGGACGCTCAGGTGGGCGGACGCGTTGTTGACGTGAGGCAGCTTCGCGTCTTGTTTGACTGCAGAAAGCGCTCGGGCGTCTCTTCAGTTTGAAAGGATTCACCTGGTTGAAAGGTCTGACTCAATCAAAGGCTTCTAAAAGTTCGGAGCAAAGCACATGTCGTTTTAGTCTTGTTACAATAGAATGTTCGCCACGGGTTCGTCGACTGGAGCTCGCGCCGCGTCGTTGTCGTCATCGCGAGCCCGCTACCGCACCACGGGAAGAGTCTGCAGCCCCTTTTGCGCAGACTCTTTCCGTCACTGCTTTCCGAGGCGATATCATTAGTCTCGTGATTTTCTCCAGACATTCGGTTTGGACATTCGGACTTTCAAGCCGAATGCGTGAGTCCTGCGGAATTTATTTTTCTTGGTGAAGTTCATCCTACGACCATCACCGAGTGAGCGATCGGCGACGTAGTCTGAGAACATCCACATTCGCTGATTTTTTTTCCGCGGAGCTCGAATCCGGACGTGCTTGAAGCGATCTCAACCCTCAATCATCAGGGGTGATCGACGAACTTCCAACGATGTTAATCACTGTTGTGAATCGTGAAGCGGCGTCCGGGCCTCGGATCTCGAGTGAGCTGATCCGATGAGGAAAATCATCCGAATCAACGCTCGGCGGCAAAATCCGTCAAACGGGGGTTCCCAGTCCACGCGCGTGCGATACTCGCTCACTCACTCAGTCGGTCGGTCGAAATGAGAGCTCTCTCATGCAAATCCATGCTCTCGTAAATGCTCGGAGCGATCTCGACGCGAGCCTGACCAAAAGCCGGCTGGGAGCAGGTGAGACGCAGAAGAGAGGCGTAATTCCTATCATTGTCGAAACGCACACGGGATGTACATTGACAGTAATCAGCGACGAAGGTGGCTGTTGCCGCAACCGCAGCAGCGGCATCGGGAGCATTAGACGGCCTTGGATTCGACCTTGAGCGTAGCTTTGGGTGGAGTCCCACCAGGAAGTCAAGTCGGTTTGTACCGCTCTCCTCGCCACCCACGTACAAGGAAGAGACCGGAGGGAAGTCGATTGATCGACCCATGGAAAGACTGTCTCCTTTCTTCAGGGTGTCAACCTGTTGAAAGCACCGTCTTTGCTGACGTTGGCTCCCCAGCGCCGATTTTCCCATTGCACAATCATTTTATTTGATTCAGTTCGTCGTCCCGTCGCCGAGGCGATGTTTGTCGGTCCTCCTCCTCCTCGCTCGGCGTCTTTTCGCTTCTTCTTCTTCTCTCCTTGGAAATCAGCTAGAGAGTTGAGAGATATATCTCTCTATCATAAAAACGTTAGCCGCCGGTATTGTCATTGAAATGGGATCAGGCACGGACGCTGCTGCGGGCGGGCTCTTGAGATCCAGGAGCGGCTCTTTCCTGTTCAGTCGGCCCGGACTGCTGCTGCCGTCGCTGTTGTCGATCTTATGCTCGAGTTCCGACCACCGGCTGGAGCAGACGTTTTGCGAAGCCTTATTATATTTTTTCTCTTCTCGATTTCCATTCGATCGAGCCGCCCTCGAATTCATTCACGATGTCGGTCCCACTCAACGGATGGGGAGCCGAGGTCTCATTATCGCACGCCTCTTGTCGGGGTCCAATGTCACTCATTACAGAGTCGTCAGCCGGTAATTACCAGATGTACGACATATGAAATGAATAATTGAATCATTCGAGCTTGGTCCGATGGCCAGCCCGGCGACCGCCGCCTGCGGCTCCGTCAAAGCAGATCAGAGCCCTTGCGTGTCCGGTCACGATACGACGCGCTTTTGGCTGGCGTTGACAATGGCGTGACGTATCCGAACTGATCTGGAAATGTCGACGTCGCCCGCTCTGTTGCTGGCTCTGTATGAAGATTGAACGTCAGGTGGTAGGACCGAAGGCGTCGTAGTACAGGAAAAACTGAGGCGGCCACCTCACAGAAACCAGTACAATGGACGGACCAAGACTCCGGTGCCCTGCCAAGGGCGGATGACACGACGACAGACGGAGGTGACGGCGCTGCTCTCTCGTACCGGGGCCTACGCGAAAGTGAAGTGTGACACACTGTCCCATCCGAGGATTATCTGGCTCTCCGGACGAAACGATTCTTTCGAGCAGAGGCCGAAACTGCGAGCGGGCTGACAGCCATATGGAGAGGAACATCCATGTCATTAATGAAACACTATTCTCCACGGATTCGCCTCGTCGTGATCTATGTATGTAGCGGCCTTCCCTCTTCTACCTCCTTCGGTCCGTCGATCGTGAGGGCTGTGCCCGTCCTGACGGTTTTAGTGGTTGTGGTGGACGACGACGACGACCACCATCCATCGACGTGTTCGGTGAAAATAAGTTTCGCGTCGTTGCGGCCGGGGCGAATATTGCGAGGAACTACGGCTCGAGTGCCCGGCGATTGGCTCGACAGCATCCCGATGATTATATAGAACGATGCATTCGTGAGTGGCGGGCTGTTCGAATATACATGTTCTGCGAGTTGGTGAGCGGATGGATGACCCGATCGAGAGACAAATGAGGAGATTAGTCACCGCAGCTCATACGATAATAATCATGATTTATATACGGATACTCGCGCTTTCTCTCCGATCCGTATCGATGCGGATTCCAGACGGGTTGAGAGAGAGCTCAATTTAATCTCTTTCCTTTCGAGGGGAGGGGGGGAAGGGGAGCAGAGGGGCGGAGCTCTCGCTTAAGGAGACCACACGACGGCTGGTGACAAGGATCTGGTTTCGATCGCCAGGATACATTTCTGATTTCCTACGAAATCTGAGAATGCTCCGAGTGTCTGACTGCCGGTCGGCCACGTCACTATTCCTGGCCAACAGGAGATTGGTCGCGGGAAGTGAGTGAACGTTCGCCATCGACCGCTCCTTTGACCTCGCTGTGAAAACCTCGCTGAGCAAATAGGGAAGGAAGGAAGCAAGGACGAACTCGTTACCATTGACGAGATATGACTAGGCTTAGGGGCTAAGTAGTTTTTCCCACTCGCCAGGTCTCCCGGTCGGACTTTCAGACCCGGTCGCAGTCCTGTCGATAGAGAAACTCCAGGACGCACTAATCCGCCCCGTTCGCCGTATTTTCCGCCTCTGGAGAAAAGGATACATTATCGGTCCACCGGATTGAATCCGCGGCAGCCATCGCATTCGACCGATCGGCTTCGTGTCCCGTCCCGAAGAATGAACTCTTTCCGTTCCGAAGCAAGAGGCTCAGGCTAGGTTCAGGTCGGAAGAGGCAAAGCCCCGGCGGTGCGTGGCTGCGGTTCGCTCGGAGCGGAAAACTCGGATCAGAGCCGGAGCTCGAAATTCCCTTATACACGAGGTAGACGACTTGATCTGTGCACTCAGCCGCAAACTCGCAGGATTCCCCGCCGCCATTGTTGGCATTGTAGGGCTATTCGGACGCGGACTCAGTCGCACAGGAATATAGGCAGAGAAAAAAGTCTCGGCAAGTCCCATCGCATGTTCGTTGACCCGACGACGGGGGATTGTTCTGGGCCTCCTGCCAAAGGATTGATGTCTCGAACGGCGTCGGATGATCGCAGCCCCTCTCCGGCGGCGGCCCCCGGTGAGAGTCCGGACCGATAGGGAAAAAACGATGATACGGGATCACAAGTGTGTAACTCGATTGCCATATGGCCGGTTCCCAGCCGGACATGTTGATATCGGATGGAGTAGTTCGAAAACACTCGTGTTCTTTCGATCGTCAATGAAGAGGGTGTGGCAATAAGGAAGAGCTCCGAGGGAGGAATCGAAGTCAATAACGCGCGTCAAAGTGTTCCCCATGAATGAGCGACTGAGAGAGTGAGCCTTCTTATCTCTAGTGGCTCTCTCAACGACCATCTACAGAGGAGAGGAAATGAAATCTCCGAACATGGGCACTGACGGCGGCGTGGCATCCGATAGTTCTGAAACGACTACGTTCTCCGCGCGCTATCCTGTTCGCTGCTCGGAAGGAACTCGGATAGCTCCCCGGCTGGAGAAAATTCCCCGCTCCGAGAATCGACGACATCGTCGTTCTCTCGGACGCTTGGTGGAATGTCTGACGGGAGCACGGCGTCCCATCTCGCGGATTCCAGCGTTATTTCCAAAACTGAGCCCCTTCTGCCGTGAGAGATCGGAACTTTTCAACTGGTCTCGCGCAGCGTTGCGTGATTCCATCTCGGCGAACACGCATGGGGGGAACCGGATTCTAGATGAAATGAGAGATTAGTGAACCAGTAACTCCGCTAGGTAGCTTCTCGGAAGGTCTCCACACTCCAGACTGAATACGTTCTTCGGTAGCCGCTTGGGAATCCCCTAGCCGGAGGCGCTCGTAGCTTCCACGGATACGTCGAGAATTTACGTAGATGGCATCTGTGGAAAATCTTCAAATGAGGCGAAGGGACAGGCTGATTATCGGGTTCGAGCGTTGCAGATCATCGTCGAAATCCGACGTCGCGTCGCTCCGGGAGAGGTGGCCTGCGCTGACGTTGGTCGATTCGAGGACTCGAGTCCAACGAGTTCGACCTGATCAATCGCTTTCCGAACCTCTTTCTGGAATCTTTGGCATCTCTATTTGAATGAGACGAGGCGAGAATCAATGAGGGTGGACGATAATAATCAGAGTAGATATCCCGTCGTATGCACACTCTTTCAATCGGATAGTTCGATAGTTGTCGGTCGACTAGGGGATTCTTTCGTGGCGCTGGCTCTGAACGGGAGGTTCCAGCGCCTTCCGCCGGCCCGAGGCCGTGACGAAACGTCTACTTGTGCGATCGAGAGGCGAAAATGAAAAACCGCACTGGACGGAAGACCATTTGCCAATGTCTGTTTTCCCTCACGGAGCGTCAGCTTGTAGCTATTTTTGCTGTCGGGGAGGCTGGGGGGCGAGACCGGCATCAGATCCGAAGAGCAGGGTGGAGGAATAAGAGGCTATAGAGGGCTTATGAGGGTATCTGTTGTGGAGCACTGTCTGGCAAAAATACACGACGACGGCGAGGCAACAAGCGCAACAGCAGCTCGAACGCTGATGGTGATGATGAGATTGGTGAATTCCGCCGCTCGTAAGAGGTGGGAGATCCGGTCTGGCCGTGTCCGGATCGTCGACTGGGAAACAAACGCCCTACCGGGGATGCTCTGACGAAAGCTCCTCCAAGACCCTCTAATGGAATTTGTTTTCACGAGTTACTTCTTCTAACTCTGGAAAACTAAATCTCGATCCGGGAAAATCTCCGAAGGTTCAGTTTCCTTCCAAATGCGATCGACGAGTACGCTAACCCCCCCCCCCTCAAAATTGCCGCTCGGAACAGACCGCAGCCCCCTCCTTATTTTGCCACCGACTGGGGGACGAACCGCGAACGAGCTCCGGAGAAAGATGTAAATAGGATCGGGTTGCGAGGCAATCGAATTATCCGTTCTCTTTGTCAAGTGGAGAAGGTGGTCGAGAAGAAGAAGAGGGACGGAGATTTTCCGACGGAAGAACACTTCCTGAAGTAACTCGAGTGAGTCGGAGATCGTTTTAAATTCGTCGGATCTCCACCGTTCCGTCATCATCAAGGAACCTCCGAAGCTAAGACCGAGCGCGGGCGGCCCAGGAGCGAGAACTTCACACGAAAGCGTAAAAACGGAGCGGTGTAGAGTTTCTTGCCTTTCTCCTGAATCCTGGCCAAGGAGCGGGCTGCAGGTCCGAGGCAGAAGGCCCCCGCCGTGTAATTCCGTTCTCGCATTCATATGAAACTGGACTTCTTATATTATCTCCCAACCGTCTCATTGTAATTTTTATCAGCGTTCTTGCCGGGGCTTCAGTCTTCTCCGGAGCTCTCAGATAAGCCTATAGCGCTCGCTGTAGCCGACCTGTCTTTCGATGAAAGACAGGTGATTGATGGAGCGATCCCGGGCCGCAAGCCGAGTCACGAACACGAGAGCGACGGGACGAAATGATAGAATTCATCAATTTCATCTCCACGTATATGAGCTGCTGCGCGGAGCCAAAACAATTCACATGAGCGGCATTGTTCTGTTCATCGCCGCTTCGCCTTTCGCAAGGCTCCGTTGTCTCTGAGTAATTCACGTGAAACTGCGGCCCATGTATGACAATGCCCCGCATCAAGTTACTTGACAAAGGGTCGAGCTCGCCGACACCGCGTGCAGAATTGCCCGAGCGATATTCGGTGGCTTATCGCTCTGTTACATCGTGCTGATACCGCTACATGCTCCTCTCTCGGAAAAATGATTCGAGAGAACGCCCGTCGGCGTCGTCCGAGGAATACTCTGCGTTACGTGCAGCGGAGGCCCTGGATTTACGACTCGCTCAGTTGTTGCTGGAGGCAATCATCTCGGTTCGAAGAGTGTGCGAATCTCGACTGCGACCCTTAGCCGTCGGTCTAGACCTTGCGTCATCAAGATTGATTCGAACCGCGAGTTGCCGAGACATCGGTATTGCCTGCAGCGGGGAAAACTTCGGGAATTCGAGTGCGGAGTCGATCGAGAATGCATGAAGAAGTGATTGACCCGAACTCTGTCTCGGATCTCGGTGAATACTTCACAATGGCGTGGCGTAGACCGTGCGTCGGTCTGGAAAAGTAGCGGCGGAGTAGCTCGGGAGGAACTACCCGGCGAGGGAAAAAAACCCAGCGCCGTACCGTTTCCTGGGTACATATAGCCACCGGGAATATTGGAAGTGCCTGTCGGAGGTATTGGAGCCGCAGGTTCGCCTCTTTTCCGCTGGCGCCGCCTCTCTCGCCTTCCTTCCACCAGTTCGCAGTGCTTGTTTTTAATATAGACTATGTAAACAGATTTCCCAACTTTTGCGAGCTGAGCCCCGTTTTTCAGCCTGGATGCGTGCACGTGGGCTTGGGATGCGTGCAAACATTCAGTCGAGCGATTCGCCAACGTGAGACGTCGACGCTCGTAATCACGGCTGGAGAACTCTCGAGCGGGGAGCGTGCTTACCAAGCGACTCTGATTCGAGAGGGTTGAGCGAACTTGTTGCTCTGGTCTCTCGCCCGGGGAAAGAAAAAAACTCCGAAGAAAGGATGTACCCGTCTCGCGAGACTATCGAGCGAGTTCCCGCTAATCGGCCCGACTGGTATCATGGTGTTAATGTGGTTCTCCGCTCGGTAATCGAGGGGTGGCCGTGTGTGGGTAGGAGCAGACGGGCGATTCCGGGACCGTTGGTTGGTCGGTCGCCGAGTCTGGTTTGCTCGACGGCGGCGACGGCGGTTCCCCTCGTCCGTGATATCTTTATCTTTCCCTCAAGCAAACGCTTCCGGCCCGCAAGGCGGAGAATGGCGGCAGCCGAGCCATGAACAATGAGAGCCTCGTTTTTCCGAATGTGTGTATGCTGGCGAGCTCAACACGACCTATGTTCTCCGCGAGTCGCATTGGCACAAAACCGAGAGCACACCAAATAGCGGAGCAGCGAATCAAAAGGAAAAGCCACTGATCAAGAGCTAAAGACACTAAAAAAGATCGCAGCACGCGTCTCAGACGGTGCCCGAGCAACCTCTGGTCCTGAGCATGTGGGCGACACCGGGTCTCCCCGAGTTTCGATGGCGATAGTGGCCGGCTTTGTTTCGCTTCGTCGATTTCGCTGGTCGACGTTTACTCAGGGAATGCCTCATTGGATCATTTAACAATGGGTGATTCGATGTTATCGAGCTCTGCAGGCTGCGTCGTTTATCCCGAGCTGGTCCCCTCGCTAATTCCGGGCTGTCAGAAAACTGATACTCGAATCAGGTTCTGCGGTAGATGTCTGATCGATTATCACGCGGAGGAGAGCGGGCCTCGGAGAAGCGGGACAGTTCGACAAGAGAGCGTCTCTTGTCTGATATTCGGACGAAGTCTGTAGAGCTCTGACAGCGAGAGGATGGAGAGATCGTACAAGTATGCAATGGGCCATGAGTCTGTGTTCACTATGCGAACAATTCGTGAATCGTGATCCGTAAACGTAGATGTATGCTTGATGGTTCTCAGTGACGTAACAGAATCGTTCGTTCTCTCCCTTGTCATCGTTCGCCGGCCCTCCCCTTCACTCTTGTGCGGCGGCAAAGATCGTATCTTCGAGACGGATGACGACAGACGAGATCGATTTGGCCGTTTACGTTCATGGGTCTTCAATCGAACATGAAAACTGGAAGGAGCCGATGCGCATCGAATAAGTCGAGGCTTCGTCTAGGCTCATTCACGATAGTTTCTGCGTTCCTCGATATCCTTGCCAAGGATCTTGAGGGACTTGGATCCGATTCTCGAAGTCGGAATCGGAGCTCGCGCGGAAAGACTTTTCTCTCGAGCCTCGATCATCGGGAAACTCAATGCATCGACGGAAGCGGTCAAATTAAGCCCCAATGGATCGATATGGCTGGCGATAAGAACCTCGGGGAAAATCTCTAATGCGCTCGGATGAAGTTCAGATGAGCCTTCGAAGTTCTGGCGAACAATCCTCAACTCTGAGGGAGCCTCTCCGATCGCTATACTCTCCCGATGCCCTCCGATTTTCATGAGCCTAATTTCGTTCAAGATGAGCCGAGAATTAGAATCTCCGAGCTGCGCTGCAAAGCCGCTCATTCTTACCATTCGTCAGAGCGAGGTTGGGCATGACCTAGAACCAATTTGACACCCCATCGGGAAGGATCGGAATCGCGGACACCCCAACCGGTGCACATTGCTCGGAGCCGGCATCCGGATTCGAAGCGCTTCTAGACTTCCGAACTTTTCGATGAGTCCATCCTCTTCACCCAGACTCGGGCAACCGTAGGGGCTCCATACAACGAGCCTCGGCAACGGTAGGCCGAAGACTTCACACGGAGACATTCGAATGATTTCGGGGCGTGGCGAAAGCGGGAGGGATTGGGAGAGTTTCAGCGAACTCAACCGATTGGACAAAAATAGAAAGGAAGAGATTCGCTATGAGCGCGCGCGAGCAGTCCAGACGCGTCCTGCGACTTGTCGAACATCGAGTTTGGATGCGCGGATTTCGCTGGAGCCAGCTGCGGTATTTTTGGTCCGTTCCCCGGGGGAAAACAAAATTTTCCTCGGACGAGAGCGAATTCGCGAAGAGATCATGCGCGCAGTGGGAGATGCTGACCGACCGCCCGGCCGCTATCTCCGATGCGGCGCCTCTGCTAGTGACGATGATGAAGATCTTCAGGACGAACCCAAGAACGAGCGGGGCCTTGAAACGTTGTAAATATTTAACTTTTCGCCTCTCTGTAATGGCGCCGCCCGGAAACCTTAGATGCTGTTCGCAATGCTCAACAGGGCGAGGGACAGCGGAATCGAGAGATGACAGAATAAAAAGCCAACAAAGCCAATTTGCCGCGTTGACATACTTTCCGAGCTTACAATTAATTATTAGAGGTGGTGTCATGGCTCAGAGAGCTGCGAATGAAGCTGTTTGCGCCGCTTCGTTTCGTGCGGGAAGACTTTCCCATGTTTTTTCATTTTCCTGCTCAACACTCCATGCGTATGGACTGGCAGACACGAGTACATCTTTGGGGATGGAACTCCGCGTCAAGCGTCCAGGACGTCGGCGACGGTTGGAGAGTTGCTCGAGGTCCAAAGCTCTACAGAGATCCAGGAGCCGTCGGAGAAATTCTCCCCATAGGATCGCCGTTCCCCCTCTGATAATCTGCATACATATGTCTCGGAACTCGCCGAAAGAGAAACTCTCCTAAACAGCCCAAGAGAACTCGACTCCAAGCATCACTTGAATGAAAGTGCTCATTTCTGTGAGCCTCGCCGTGGGCATCACTGCGAGGGTTCTTTTCCCCAAGACGCGGAGCAGCTCGATTCGAGCCCTTCGAGAAAAACACAGCCGGACACTCCACGCTCTCGTCTCAGCTGGGGGAAGAGACGGCCTATGTTTTGATTTCCTCTTTTTCACTCTCGCTATACCTATCGACATCCAAGACGAGATCCGTGTCTTGCTCTCGAGGGACTCTTGTTCCATATCCGTTGAGAGTTCCAGCGTCGGGTCCTGCAGAACGTGGTCGATCTCGGAGTCCTCTCGGCGGTGAGATCCGTGGGCGGCACCTTCGATCCGCGAAAATAATTTTTGCAGTTTCGGTGTCCGCAAAAATTGTGATATATCAACTGTGACGGCGACGATCGAGGAGAATTCCTCAATCTCGTCGAGCGCGGCCTGGAATAGACTTGAGCGCGAGCCTCCTCCATCCCAATCACATGTCTGATCTCGTTGGAGATTTTGATCCGGTTTCAGGAAGCGATGAGGATCCAAGCCTTTTTCGACTTCGTAATCTTTCAAAAAACGAGTCTGTCGGCTCGGATCGCCCGCTGCCGAACACATTCACCCAGTTGCTACCATTCGATCCCTATCGTATTCTAACTTTACGCAAGAGCAATCATCGTTTTGACACGCTCGTTTTGAATTATTGCTGTTCGAGAGCTGCTTAAGTGATCCCGGAGCGTCGGTTTCGATCGTCTGGTGCGCTTCGTTGCCGAATGTCCTGTTGTTCTCCTCTCTCGTTCCGACAGGCGCTGCTGTTTTGTCGCGATAGTTTTGGTGTACGACGTCCGTCAGACGTCAACGTTTTCCTCGAGTGACGTCGAAATTGTGCGAGGGTGAGCGCGCGCGCGCCCTTCCGGCGTCAGTTCGTTCACGCTCGCTTCTTAGACTTGTTCCTCATCCGTTGTCAGTCGTCAAACAGTCTACCTGAAGGCACGCATGCCTGCCCACCTGCCCGACACTCGCTTCGAGCACGCTCCAAGCACGCGGCAGAGATCAGGCATCCGAGCTCCTCGATGGCATTCCGTGCCTGCTGGGGCGGTTGCAGTTGCACAACGTCGGTTCCGCTGTTATTTTTGTGGTTGGTGTGGTGAAGGGGATTTCTGTGGTTTCCATTATTGTAGTGTTCGTCGGTGCGGAACGGGAGAGTGCGCATCCTGAACATGCCCAGCGATGGAGTCGGAAATCATAGTTTGGTTCGAGGCGCTCAAAACTTTTGTCTTCGGACTACGGTCAGTAGTAGCACGTCCGCCGATTCCCTGTATCTGCTTTGCGGAAGACTGTCATCGGATTCGATTCATCCTTCCACTCTCCCTTGCGGTTTTTCCGACCGATGTATCCCATATCGAATGTTCCGGATTCTCGCTCCCGATGTCCCCGCATAGATTTCCAGCGACCGCCAGGAGAGGTGAAACTTTTCGACCTCCACGAGAGAGTGCTTATTCGATCCTCAGATTGAAAATTATGTCTCGCCTTTGAGTCTCCAGCTGCTCGTCCACCCAAGCGAGTAACTGTCAGATCGGAGGCCCCGGAAAATCAACTTCCCTGAAACGCCCATGGGGAACCCGCCGGAGCAAGAGCGACGACAGAAACATAAGGCCATGCTGGAATGCGCAGCTTCCCTCAATCAGAGGAGGAATAAAACAACACGGTCCACCTTCGGTATTCCTTAGAGAGCTGCCAATGCCTGTCGCACGCGGAGCTAATTATTCGATCGCCGCTGGAGGATGATTCTCCTCTTGATTTTTGAGCCTTCATGAAACCGGAACTTTGCTGCTGCTGCTGCATATAAGCAGCTCGATATATCCATGGGGACCTCGAGGAAGCATGTTTGTTCCATGCGTGCAGACGCTTCGCTGGTACCGATAATCCACAAGCGCCCTTGGTGCTCACAGCAAAAAATAAGTCATCTCGGCATCTATTGTTTCTGGCACGAGATATTTTTTTCTCGCGACAGCAAGTCTCGCTGAAGTCGCTTGCGGTGCTCAACCAGTTAGCTCAGTTCAGCTGCGGAAGTTCTCATAAGTCGCTCGACGTGTTTGCCAGCCTTTGAAAGTTTGATGCAAACACGGAAAGTGCCGCCTCTGTTCTATTGACCCATAAGCTCTTCGAAGGAAGTTTCCAATGCGCAAACGATTTCACCAGTCGTTAACGCTCACTAGCAACATGGAGAGCTGTAAACCGATCTGACTGCGAGACCGTCTCCAAACAAGAAGAAAACTATTCCTATGAACCCTGCCAGCTTCATCTACGTATGTCGCGGCGTTCTCATTTATACCGGAGGTATTAGCCTCCAGATGAGAGTACTCCGTCGACGAGTCAATTCCGAGTAGAGTCAGGGCCCGCTAAATCACAGGAGTCAGGGTTCAAATCCCGCTGCGGGACAAGCGTGATTACGATAATCGCGGCGATGAGTGTGAATGGCGCTCAAATTAAATCCCCCACGACCGGATAGAGCGGCTCACTACATGCTCAATCGCAATCATGAATCGTATCGAGCTTCTGGCCGATTGCCACGGCTGTGAACGACGCGCGGATGCGCGGACAGATACCGCGTCGAGTTTCGGTCACAATAGAGAACCCGACAGATCTACCGGTAACGATTTGAAAGCACGGGACGAGACCCGGACGCTACCCCGACTTCCTTCCTCCGTTGAAGTCTCATCGTCGCCGCTGCAGAGTGTGGCCATGATACTGGAAGCGCGACACGCGAGATGAACATTCCTCGACTCACATTCTTAAGAGTCAACACATTGAACTATTTCGCTCGGGACCGGATGCAGACATTGTGCCGAAAGCGTATTTCATCGTCTCCTCTGCCGGCGAACGAAGCCATCAAAATGCCGAATGGGTCCGAGTGAGACTTCGCCAGCGAATCGATTTCTCATTACAAGGCGATAATCCATTATTTCCCGCTATGTATGACATAGGGGGACGAAGAATCCATGTTCTGTGGATCGCAGCCAGTCCTTGACCAGGTCCCGCGGTTTGACTCGTTCCTCGAGAGCGATTTGGCGCGCGTGCCTCGGTTTCAGAATATGACATTCCCCTTGGGAACGTACTCACGCGGCACGCGTACTCACTAAATCAGTACATACGAATGTGCGTGCCATTCGAAAATCCGCCGAACCGGCTCCGAGCTGCAACAGGTGCCCCTTCACACAGATCCAATTGTCACGGCCTACCGTTCCACGGGTCAGCACCTGCAGTAATTGCTTTCGGAAATCATTGCCGTGCCACGTTTAAACGGAATCAATCCACACCCCGCTTCCGAGTTCAGCGATCGAGAACTCATCGAAGATCCAGGCTCGCGTCGCCCCGGGTCGGCTCGTTGGCTCGATCGAGTTAGTGTTGTATTTGCGAGCTGTCGTCTCTCGGTAAACAAACTGTATAAGACAGTGTTTGCCCAACGGCGTTATTGTACTCTATCGAAAAAGTGCTTCGCTCAACAGCGCCTTTCGTTATCGCGCCCGTCACGCCGCGCCTTCGCACGCTCCCCTCGATTCGAGAGTGATTCCTTTCACAAACACGCTTGTGCACCTGTCCCGAACGCTCTCATTCAGACAATGACGACAACGACAGATGCACACCGGGGCAGACGTTCGCAAAGGTCGCTGTTGGAACGTATCCTGGCGGCTTCCGCAATCTCAGCGTCCCGACAGAAACTTTCCTATTCTGAGCCATGTTGTACATACGCTGCCTTCTCTTCGTACATATGAACACGCATATCCCCGCGAGCGTGCGCGACTGTCGAGGCATCAGGCACGTTCGAGATGAAATTCCTCCAGAATATTTGTCCGACCGGCTTCGCCCCTCTCTTCGCCAGACATACGCGCTGTCGCAATCCCAGTTCAGGAGGCAACTCCGATTTTCGTGCGTGGGCCGTTCGCAGTTTCCGCCCCAGAAGAATACTCGCCGTCGTCAGCGTTGTCGTCATTGAATTTTTTCCCCCGAACGTTCCGCGTTTTGACGTGAAACTGCTCCCAGCGGAGCTCGACCAACGAGGAGGACGGCGGCGCTGCTGGCACGGCAGCGGTGACTCGGGCTTGCACGTGCATCTTTCACGCCCCGGGAGGAATGTACGGTATTTCGAGTGCTTTGCTTGTTCTGGTTCGTCTCCTCTGCCATCGGTCCGAAGGTGCGGAGCTGTTGCTAGCATCCGGGTCCATGACGACTTTCACACGGGCCTAGCGAAGTGCAATGCGAACAAACCTAACTAGCCGACGAAAATTAGAGGGGAACTAATGCACAGTTGGACCGACGACGCGGGAATTCGGTCGCAAGATCCAACCGTCTCTCTTACAGGCACACAATTTGTCGAAAACTGCGGATAGTTCCGATCCGATGCTCCTTTTGGTCGTGTGTTCTCTTGATCGAACGGTGTTCGGAGTCGATTGTGCCTTCGATCGCCTTGGAGCGGAGTATGCGGTTAGGAGGTTCGCCCACAGGGTCGTGTCACGTGCGGAAACTCTCGCCGTCTAAGGACTAGACGCACGTGCAGCCCTCCCCGTTCCACGGAAAAGTCCGGTAGGTCTGCTCCGGGTCTCGCAGGGTGTAATTGCGAATTCCTAGGACGGCCTCACGACGACGAATATTATTTATATCGGCGGGAGGGAGAACTGCCCTTTCTCGCCGAGACAAATATAGATCTCGAATTAACAGGCCTTCGACAGGTCTTCTCAGAGCCCGCGTGTGTATTGATTCTGAACTCTGCCACAGCACCTCCAACGGATCGACCCCCTTCCAGCGAGACTAGCTGGAAACGGTTGCAACTCGAGTTCAGTCGAGTCCGGTCGAGCGCACCGATACAGCTCGGAAGCTGTGGCGACGGAGTTTGTCTCAGGAGGCTCCCACATACGTACGTGGGCTGCGGTGACGAATTCCGGTGTTTTCTTACTTTGATGCCGTCCGGGCGGCAACGGGTGGCGCATGGTGTCGTTCGTCAAGTGCGCGTTGTGAAAACTTGCGGAGAAATGGAGTATGTGCCGTGAGGAAGCGGAGCACGCAGTAGATATGATTCGCTCAGAAAGGTTTTTCCCGGATAAAGAGAACAGAATTCCAACGGGAGCATTTTTCGCCGAACTCTTAAGCTGAACAGCTGTTCCAAACTGTTGGGGACAAGTGGCCTGAATGTCCCTTCTCGCCCTACCTTGGGACGAGGCTTCCGGTTAAAATCACCCCTGATCGTGTGCGGTCTTCGGAACGGGGTCTCTCGGAGAGTTCTCGGAAGTGCAGTGCTCCGGGGAACCAAGAAATCACGTGGAATAATCGGGCCACTGAGGCTTCGGAGTGGAAGGGCGGATTGTTTCAAAAGAGGTCTTGAACAACTGGATATTTTGTGCAAGTTGTGATGATTCCATCGATAACCAGTGAACATTTCACCCGACATTTGCATGCAGGAGCCATGCACTTGGCGAAACGATTCCATCCGAGGATTATGCCGGCTCCAAGGTAAACACAGAGGTCGTTGTTCCGATGGGGTCCGTTGAGTAAATCATGGTTCGAATTCGGGAACGTGCCCCCGGCCGTCATTAGTCGCTATGTGTACACAGAATTCATAATTCTGAAGGAGCGAAATCGAGCCGAACTCTCGGGATTCCCCTGCTCTCATGAGCCATCAAAGGACCCTCGGATTGATTGGTCCATCTCGGGTGGGTGTATCGAAGCAGGTGAAAATCATTCGATTGGGAGTGGGGGAATAATTAAAGACACATGGGTTTGACGGTGAGAGGAAGAATGGATGAATTCATTGTCGGGTCCGAACCACGTTCCTCGACTCATCACTTCCAACACTGTTTATTTTGTTCCAAGATTAGTTTTCCATGGATCGCATGCAGATTTCATTCCACCGAGCATCTGAATTCAATCTCACCATAGTTTGATTCCGGGAGCAAGTAGCGCTCCTCGCTGCTTCCGAAATCCGTTGCGAGACAGGAAAAAACTTTCACGTCCAAAACGGACTCATCCGATCATTGTTCTTTTTCCGCTCCCTCACTTGGTTTCCTTTCGCTCGGAGAGAACATCCCCGCCCACGCCCTCCGTCAGCGTGATTCGACAATGAGGAGCCATGATAACGAGTGGCGGGAGAAATACGGTGACGTTTACGTTCGGAGAGCTCGGTGTGAGCTGAGTCGAGGCAGTGATGGAGAGGTTTCATCCAGTCATAACCACTCAGCCACTAAATCGTTCTTGCGACAAGCTAGGTTCCTGGAGTCTCTTTCGAGCTTCAAACGTGAGCTGCGCCCAGAGAGGAAAGAGGAAATTAATCGAGAATTGAAGGCGGGATAGCATTGGGAAGGGCGTGGAGATAGCAATCGGGACCTCTCTGTCACGTCCAACGCCTCCTTTGCGACTTTGAATGCCCTGAGAGAAGAGAGATTCTACAACCTGCCGGGCCGTCGAGAGGATTCCCTCCTACAAAGAGCAATCAGAGAGAAAAACTCTCTGTGAGAAAATTCAGAGCGTCCTGGATAATACGGGTTAGAGCTTGGAGAATTGTCTCGAACGCCCTTCGCGCTCTGGGGAACCCTGGGAGCTGATGATGAAAATAATTCATATATGATAGGGGGGATTTGACGAAGCGGACGCGTTGCACGAGACAACGTCAATGTAGTCAAATTGACTCCGCTCTCGATATGCGGACCGCTTCGACACGTCGGCCACCTGTCCTTCGGAGATGTCGCAACCTGGATCTGGATTCGAGGAATTTCGCGCGCGGCAAATTCTCAGCGCGAGAGCTTAAATTATGCATAATCCGATGAAGTGGCGGACAGTTCGCCGAGACTTGCAGGAAACGCGCGCGGCTTACCAGGACTTGACCATCAACCCTTCTCTGTCAGCCCTGGTGGAGAATTCGACACTGTTTATGCAGTATCATCGATGAACTCTGTTGCTTCTGATCGTACGCTCAGATTTCGGACATGACGCTCTATGTTTAACTATCGCGAGGCATTGCTGCACTTCCGTGGTTCCTCGCTCCGGTCTCATCGGTTTTCCGAATATTTCCCTTCCTTCACGATTGTCAACGAAAAAAATCGATCATTTCATCCCGGAATCGGAGTTGAGCAGAGATTTGGACCTGAGGGCACATTCTGATATTTTGCGACGCTCATTCCTTAGCTTTCCCCGGCTAAACGTTTAACGAAACAACTGATCGCAGGAACTTGAGCCAATATTAGACTCACCCAGAGCCACTGGTCGTTGCTGATGTTCAGTAAGAGTGGGCTCGGGGGACTGGCCAGAGCGGCTTCATCGGCTAATTAAGGACATAACGGCAGGAAAATATCCGGGCATTCCAGAGGGTATAATACACCCCTGAGAATTCATGTCTGACTAGGGAGAAATAAAGAGGTCTGGATCGCGGAATTTCCTAAGAAAGTCTTGTCATTCAAGGAGGTGATAGATAGGTTGTGGCCATCGAATATCCCGTGATCGAAGC
>NW_003805527.1:0-95077 GCF_000255335.2 Galendromus occidentalis | reverse complement strand
CAGTGGCGTACGCAGGATTTTTCTTGGGGGGGGGCTGGATCAGGTCGCCGCATGGGGCTGAAATCCAATATGGCGATTCGCTCCTATAGTACAGCATTACGAAGAAACCATCTGGGAGGGGGCTACAGCCCCTTTAGCCCCCCCCCCCCTGCGTACGCCCCTGGCTGTCGAGTCCTGTTTCCCTCGATGAGGGGAGACGGAAGCACATCTCACTTGTTGGTGATCGATGCGAGTCTTAGTTGCGAAGATCGAAACGGCAGATTCGAGTTCATGGAGAAAAAATGCTAAGCTTTTGATTAAGATATCAGCGAGAGTTTCCAGCAGAATTTTTAAGAAGGATAGATGAGGAAATGAATGACATGGCTTATAGCTAGAGACTTTAGTGCCTCGATAGCGGACCCCAGATTGGACAAGGGATCAAACGCTAAGTGATTTTCTTTCTGATTCCAGGATGAGTGAAGGTGACACGAACTCGGGCAGCGAAGATATGAACAGCTCACTGCCTCCAGAAGGAGGCTTCCGTTCACGCGCCCGAAAGGGAGCTCTCAAAAAGAAAAATGTCTTCGTCGTCAAAGACCACAAGTTCCTGCCGCGCTTTTTCAAACAGCCAACGTTCTGCTCTCATTGCAAGGATTTCATTTGGTGAGTCAATGCTCGGAAGCTCCTCCAAGAGGTATCCGCCCCCATCTCTGGTGGAGGTTCTTCCTCTTTCTTGTAGAGAAAACACGATCTCAGAAACTTTCGAGAACTCTGATACCGTCAGACGGCCCTTCTGCGGATGGGAGGAGAACTTTTTGCTTGGAAGAATGGCCTCCAGGTGCTCTCAGAGGTTTACCCATTCAGTCGTTTTCGCTGGGAAAGGAATCGAACCCTTCCGGGAGCGCGTCGGAGCTGTAGCAACAGCATAAGCGGTGATGGCCGGCTGTCGGAACGGAGCGGAGAGAAATGGCTGAAAATTCAGCAGTGTATCATTATTTTCGAAACGCTGATTTGGTATTGATGCGATTCCTGCTTCTGATCCAAAGCCGCTGTTTCGATTTGTTTCCGTCAGTCAACTCCAGCTGGGGCATGTCCACCAACAGACTGCGCTCTTGGGCAACCAATCGCGAATAGGAAAAAGGTTCTTTAGAACAGATTCGACGCTGGCGGAAAATTTGAAGTATCCCGATCGAGTAGGCTTCACGTCGGCTCTGATCCTACTCCGGACGCTTCTAAGCATAGTGGAGTATGAGCGAAATTATTTGTTTATACAAATGGTAATTTCTCAAGTAGGATACCCGGAGGTAACCGGCACAGTGTGAGACTTCGAAGGGAGCAGCAAAGCGTTGGTCAGCCTACATTCCAGCCTTTCCGGGGACCTCTTCCTCTTTGGTCGGGATACCGACGGAAAATCATCGATATCCAACAAGAGTCTAATTACTCTTCGGGGATATTCCCGCGTACCTTGGCCACTCGAGGTCTGGGGCAATCGTAAATCGATGGGAGCTCGCAGCAGGAAGAAATCGAGACCTCGCAAGTTGCCGATCAAACGATTTTTTTTCCTAGAGGTCAAAGGGGCGTCATTCCTCCACATTCTATATTTGCGGTGCAATTTTGTATGCCACCGAGAAGGCACGGACAACGAGTCAGACAATCGCTAGGGCGCATGGGGACGAGTGGAGTTTCGGGGGTTCCTTCATGCGAATCGAGACATGTATTGTCTTGACTTCCAGTAGGAAGCAGGGGAGGATTCAGGATGCGATTCCGTATTGATTCCATCTGCATAGCTGTTGAATATGCCGAGGGCTTGGCATTCTCAGGAATGCTCGGGATTCGGAGCACCATTCCGCTGGCAGCGACTGGCACAGCTCGAAACTCCCTAAAGACCGTCGAAATTGCACTAAGATTCCAGGTGAGGGGTTCCGGTGTTCTTGAGCTCGAGGGAGCATTCTCGGAGAGCCTTGGACGCAATGATAAGTCGTGTTTTTCTCGCTGCGTGTCGGTTAAGTCTTTCTGACTCGCGCTTCAAGACCTCTCGAGATGGGTGCCATTCTCCTGAAACTCTTCTCGATTCCACTGAGCTTTCCTTCATTCCGTCGTCGGTTGCTCTCCGCAGCCATCATTCATATTCGGTGAAGCGGTTTTTGGATTCCCTTTCTCCAGCGGAAAACAGAATACTTCCACTCGCTCACCTCAGAATGAATACCATCATCTCCTGACGATGACGCGCGCTCCCGTACTTTCTCAGATCTTTGCGTAGGACTCGCTCAACGCATCGTTCCCCTTCTCTGCTTTTGTGACTGGCTCCATGCGCTTCTCCTCGGGAAGCGGGGAATCAGAAGTCGTAACGTTCCTCTCGAAAGACCCTTCTTTTTCCTGCGCACCTTTTTCGTGGAGAGCTACGGATGACTGGGGAAAGCAGGCAGTCGCAGAAATCCTTCAGATGCCCCATCAGCAGCTGATGCGGTCCTCAGCACGATCAAGCGTCGCCAAGCCGCGTTCTCCCTCACGGCTTCCACGATTACTCCCTCGTGCGCCGCCGGAGGATTTTCGAGAACAGAAATGTCTCCCGTATGGATCACTGTGACGATCTGAGGCAGTAGAGAGCTCGAAGCATCGACGTGCTGTCCGGCCAAGGCTACTAGGCACAATCTTGTCATCCCCGCGGAATTTCCGACGATCTCATGACGCTCAATCATGAGGATGATCCATCACAGAATCGGGCGCTCCAGGATCGCTCGCTCTGTTGAATCGCATCGGCTCTGGCCAGCAGTGCCGACATGCGGCTCGCTGACTGCGGCGGAGGCAGCTTTCCTCAGAACATATTCCGCTGAGGGCCACCGGTAGATGGAACTTCTTTGAATTTCGTCGCCCTCGAAATTTATCCTTCCCGATTTCGATGGAATTCTTGAATCCTGAGTCGATATCGGAGCTCTTCGGACTGGAATCCTCTTCCCGCAATTCAGCCTTCAGGACGAGTCCGCACAGGGACAGATAGAGGATCATTGATACTATCGTGGACTTATCTTTTCCAAGTGTGGTGTGTGAAATTCTCGGCCGTTTGAGCTTCTGATGGAGCGACAAAGATTCCGTGTTGGAAGAGCGGATCGGAGAGATGAACCCATTTGCGAGAGAACATGTCTTCCTCGACCTCAGGGAAAATTAGCTCATCAGGTTCGTCACGCACCGACGGATTTCTCCGAGTAACTGACGAAAACTCGTCCAATACAAACGGATCGAGGAATTGCTTTAGGAGCCCGCGCTTCCGACCCCTGAACAAAAGCCGGGCTCGTCAGTGAGGGGTAAGAAGTGCCGTTTCCCATGCCGTCTAGAGGATTGCAGTGACAAAACCCCTCTCAACAGAAACTCCCGAGACAAAAGTTGTGAATATTTCACGCTTGTGTCGCGTCTAATGCTTTGTGGTCAGTCGCCGTTCCCCAGCAGCGCAGTGTACCGCTCGGGGAGCTCTTTCTCAGCCTGAGATATCGCATCAGATACTCTTTCATTCGTTCTCAGCTTGGAGTGGACCCCCTCAGCAGGACGTTTCTGTTCGGAAGCTCAGGCTATGCTCAAAGTTCTAGGAATGCAAGGTCATTAGGAGGGTGTTTTTTGAAGCGGGAGCTCTCAAACATCACCGATGGGGGATACTCTTCTTAATTGTGGAAGACTTCCTTCCGAAAGTAGCTCCGGGCACAAAGAGCACGAAATGATCCGACTGGATCCTCTTCCCGAATTTTGAACTGGCTGTTGTTTTTCTCTCTGAAAGCGGGTGCAAAAGAGCTCGGCGGAGCCCCGGACCGCTGTTGAGATTCGGATCTCTGAGTCGTTCTCTGTATTCGGAAGTAAATTGAGCGTCTAAGGAACAAGTCGGTCATCAACTTCTAGTGACTGACTGGAAGTTTCTTCGCGCGGTGCAACGTTGTTGATGGTTCGAGACGGCTCCGGTGGTTAGGTCGTTTGAAGTAGCGGTTGTTGTTGGCAATTCTGGTGGCAGAAATAGAAGGCCGATCATTAATCAAAGTCGGATTCCCGGGTCTACTCTGAGGGGACACAAAGACAAAATAAATACACAGGCAAGCCCGCAAAGGCGGTAGACTCGATGGCTCGGCATCAGACTCTACGTAGAATCGGCGAAGGAGGAAGTCCGGTCGTCGTTTTCGTCATCATCGCGTGCCGGCCAGGCGAGCAACAACGAGATATGCCGGCAGCCAACAAGCCAAGGTCGGGTCGGACAATGCCGGGATCCATGGAAAGGAAACGACGACAACGGAAGGTTGTTGTTCTAGTTGTCGTCGGAGCGGATCCCCCCTCATGCGGGCAAGACGGTTTGGCAAGGCTTGCAGAAGGAGAGATGTGCATGTGGTGGAAGATGGTGACGAAAGTAGACGCCCTAGGAGCCGAAGCGAAGGCGATTGTTGCGAGAGTCTCGATTGGCTCTTTCTGGTTTCGTTTTGAGATCTCCCGCGAATTTGCATATTGCTCCCACTGTGGGTTCTAGCAGCAGCAGCAACAGCAGCTGCCTCATTCATGGACGTGCAAGTCTTTCTTTGTGGTAGCAATACCACTCGCACGAGGGAGCATCTCACAATATTCAAAACAAGCTCACTTCGGGAAGCACGACGACGAGCGTTTCGAAGGGTAGCGCTCGTCGGGAAGGGCCGGATTTGCCTGATTGCAGAATTATTTTTAGACCTCTGAGGGATCCTTCTCGGTCGTTTTTTTTTTGCAGAACTCCAAACAAAATTCTAATCCCCGATCGACCACTGTACGCGGCGGCTATCTACAGCCGTTGATGTCGGTCTGCTCGAGGCGCTACTCAGGGGTGTAGTCAAATATCGAGCGTAGCCTCGATAGGGCTGACGCACCTCGACTCCCGTGCGGTTCAACGCTGGAGTCTGCGCCGTTCGGCAGCGGGTTTTAACCGTCAGTATCGGGCTGTGATCGTCATATTGTCGTATCATCCCCCCAATGTCGTCGTAGAGCCGAGGATTTTAGGCTCAATCACGAATAAAGACTGATTCTCGAATCTTGGAGAGACGGTGTTCCACGAACGCGAGGGGTAGACTCTCCTAGTTCGCTAAATCCTTAGACTCGATGTCCTGGCACGTACAGTCCGGCTGATAATTTCCTGTTTTTCTCGCTGAAGTGAAGAGAGACTCATAATACTATTTCCGCGGAGATTTCAGGTATGTACCTTTGCCCAAAATCTGCCGTTGGTCCGATGGCAATCGCGATGAACGGAATAATTGTAGGGATAACGAGAGACGGACGCTACGTCGGTTTCCCGTGACGACTGAAGATGCTTCCGGCTCTCCGATGTAGCCGGGCGAACGATGTTTTTCCGCCACGCTTCGTCGAATGCGAATGATCTTTAGATTGAGGGTTCGGAAGCTCGGGAAGGCATCTGAGTGAGAAGAATCCCCTCGTCTTGCTTCGCCTTCCCGGCGTCTTCGTCCTGAAATTAAAAATAATAGAAGTATTCTCGGAGAGATCAGCTGATTTACGACGTGGCCCTAAAGCCATTGCTCGACAGGCACGTTGGGCTGCGCAACGACTCCAGCTAAACACGGACGATGTTCCAGCCGTAATGACATTCTTTATGCCCCCATAAAATTGGCAAAAAGGTCTACACAAACGAGAGCCGAGGTGGCAGAAAAAGAGCTCCTCTTTCACGCCGAGGAAAAGAACCATCAGCGCTCCGTCTGCGTCGGCAGCCGTACAAACGCCGCGAAAGACATTGCTAACTTGGCTGAATGGTGAAAAATAGGTGCGTCCGACAGGCCGTCGAGCAGCCTCGCGGATCGCAGTCATAGAGGCTTTGGGAGCGTTCCCATTTTTTTCCGCTCCCAACCACACGAGTAGTGATGAACGAACAGAAAGCAGCCTCCCTGCGTTAGCCGATGCATAGGGGCTCTCGACCCGAGCTCGCAACCAGAAGCCCGAAAATGCGTCCATTAGAACTCGATAGATGATGAATCATTCTGTTACCATCAGAGCCAGATGGCGGGGTGTTTCCCAGCTCATCCGAACAGCGATTTCGTTCCTCCATCATCAGTTGGCTCGCTTCCGTGCGGTCGGGCGGAATCCGAGAATAGCAATTTTCGAACAAAGACGTAATTATACCTTGAATAGGCCACTCAAAAAGTACCTACTTCAGTTCCGCCTCTCTGAACAGATTCAGCGAGGTTTCCCGAACCAAATGTGAATGAGACTGGAAAAAAAACCGGAGGCCGTTCTCCGTCGAGAACGATGAAGGAAAAGTTCTTTCAACCCTGCTCTCGTATCATGTGTTGTGTCTGATCTTGCGTCTGACAATTCTAAGCGTCCACATCTCGAATTTCAGGGGCTTCGGAAAACAGGGATACCAGTGCCAAGGTGAGTGAACGAATATTCCTACGTCAAGCGTGGAAATCCGACCTGTCTTACACCACTCATCGGCAGCCGAGCCGCGTTAGGTTGCGCGTCTGTGGTGGCTTATCGGTCCCGAGTGACGAGCCTGGACCGGGAACAGAGTATCGTTGCCGGAGTCCTATTCCTAGTCGGAACATATGATTGAGCGACACTTGCTCGGTCGGGTCGTAGGCTTTAACTAGTCGACGAGGACAAGTCGTCGAAGCAATTGACATCCTGTGCACCGATACGTCGCCGGGAGCTACGGACTGAAAGCTCAACACGTCCCTCGGAACAAAGAGCTCCGTCTCACGACCCGCCGGAGGCTCCGGGCCGGTACGAGACCGATGATTCCCGATGTGGGTCGGCTATTCTCGCGGGGCAGACATCGGAGCCTAAGAAGAGCCAGAAGCGGTCGAAGTAGATCCATCCCGTGTACTCTGCCTGTGACCTTGAAGTACTCAGGGGGTCGGAGTCGTGGGAGCGTCAGCGACTGGACGGGGCACAGCAGGAATGAAGAAAAAGTAAATTACTTTTTGATCTTTCGCTTCGTTTCCGTCGCAAGCTCCCCAGCATTTTTTTCCTCCTTCAGAGACGGGTCTGGTGCCACTCCGAGCGGCACTGACGCGTCAGTGCGAATTATGGTACGGAGCCGGCAGGATGCTCGACCACCTTGTAGTAGGCTCCACTCCGTTCAACAGATACGTCAGAGCGTGACCTATCCGTCACGCCACATTAAGTACGGTCTGCGGATGCACGGGGGCGGACTCCGCTCGAGGGTCCATTCAGAGATCGGCAGGCAGTGGCAACAGCATATCTCGAGGGCGCTGTACTGCGTGCGTTCGCCCACCTGTCGAACGCGATCCGGGTGTCTCCGATACGCGAGAAGCTTGGGAAGAAGAGCTTGGGGAAAACGTTACGCCAACTTGCGGAACAGACCTTGGTGCCGTGGAGGGAGGCGGACGAAAATTAGAAAAGCGGAGAAAATGAAGCCCTTCGAGAACGATGCGACCGGCGCAGCGTCTCTTACTTCCCAGAAAATTATTTATGAGCGATCGCAAATATTCACGTGTGTTGCCCTCACTTCGATGCCCGTGAGCCCCATCCTCTCAAATGGGACGTTACGCGAAAGTATTCTCGCCCCCGCTTAATCACAGCGGCGCTGCGTCACAAGACATTGGACGGCTTGAGGTTCTAGCTCCGCGGTCACATTCGACCTCTCTACTCCCTGGATGGAAACGCGTTTTACGAGTCGTGAGTCTTCCTAGCAGCTACGGTAAGTCGGCGGAATGTGCCCGCCGCAGTCGTAGTGATCTGCATAGTGATATTTCTAGACATCGCGCCGTCGTAGTTGTTTTCCAGAATGTTGAGCAGGTAGTCCTAGAGGAGCATTCTCATAATAAAAGTCGCACACGGCGGTCATAATAGGCCTGCGAGCTCCTTCTCTATGGACGCGGAACCGGTAACGACCATTCTGCGATGCAGGACATTGCCTCGCAAGACGTCATTCTTCCCCCGGAGGAGAATAGGAAACGAATAAAGCACATTAACGACGCACCGACTCGCAAGCCACCGTGGCTCGCCATCAAAGGGAATCAGTAGTGGCTTCGATCCCTCGTGCTGATAACGAGCCCAGTGCTGACTCAAAAGTTCTTCTCGATATGGGCCGATGGGCGCCACGACATCGGTGTTGTGGATCATCGGGAATCCTCTCATTCTATGGAAGACGGAATCTGTTTGCAGATCCGACTCGCAGGCTTCGTCCCGCGCTCGGAGAACGCTAGTTGGTTTATCGGCTTCTTCCCCGCGAGCGACGACTACGAGGACTAGGACCCATGAAGGTTCCTTGCGGCGTCGAAGTTTCGCAAATAGCGTGCCTGCATACACATGCCGGCCGTGGCGTGCCGAGAATCGTCGTGGTGGGCTAGAGCAGCCGTTCCAATTCGGTCCGCCCGACGCAGTCTCGGCCCCAATTTGTTGAACGCCTTCCGTTCGTCGCACGCCCAGAACATACACGTTATGCAGGTTATACTCGAACAATACATCTCTACACGCACGTGGGCGTTCACTTCCTCTTCGACCGGAGCCCGGTGTTAATCGTTGTCAAGCGGAAACAATACCTTAAACACATCCAAAGCACGGCATCCGTTTCTTGTTCATATCCGACACTGAGATTCGAAGGTAGTAATTCACCCGATCGAATGCGGACGAGGCACGTCCTCAACTACGTACAATCGGCATTGATCGATCGGTCGCGGACGTTCGGACTAGAGTCTCCCCGCCTCGATGGGCTGTTTGTTCTCAGAACGGAAAAGAACTTGAGATGAACTCTCTAAGAGGTTCCGGAGAAAGAAGGTGCAATCGGGGAAAACTCTGATCTTGTCCGGTATACCTGACTGCCGCACAGACTCCACATATGTATAAATATCCGGAAGCTGCAGCTTTAGTCCCCCATTTCGCTCAGTTGAACGAACTCTCGTTTTCATGGGAATTATATGCGACGTGCCCGCCCGACACATAGGCATTCTCTTGAATTTCACTCAGCCTCAGCCACAGAGTTCCCCTCGCTCGGGAGCGGGAAAAGACTTATTGATGTCGAAACTTTGAAGGTAACGAGAAAAGTCGACTCGGCCGCAGCGGGTCTTGAGCGGGATCGAGCGCAAGAACGCGGTCGTTGTAGAATATTTTAGGGAAGATCAATATTGAGCGAAAGAGTCAATCAGCCTCTCGGTCCACTGGCGCGCCGGGCGGCGGTCTACAGGGGATCTTGGAAGTAGCGGCGGGACAGAGGGATAATCTCCCAAGATTCAGAATATTGACTCCTGTCGATGGGAGGAGAGAACGCAGGAAGCTGCTAGCGGCACGTCACAGCCGCCGCTGCTGGCACTAGATCGGGTGATCGGGCAAGTTCGCTGATCTTGTTCCGCACAAGGCCAGTTGTACATACTCCTATCGAAGCCGTTGATTCTCCTCCAAAATCGCTGGAACTCGGCGTTCGGAGGCCCTGAATAGACTCGACTTACATCGATCGCATGATCTCTCCTACCATCCCCCCCTATCCTGCTCTCTTCTCTCAGGTCGGTCGGTAGTCCAGTCGAGTGTCGCTTGCTGCTCTGCTAAACGTTTCCTCCCGATTGTGCCCGGACGCCTAAAGCGGCCTTGAATCGATCAGAGCCGCACGGCTCGGGATCTAGACCCTTTCAATCAATGAGGCCTTCTGGTGCTCTGATGAGGGAATGGAAGACGATTATTTGACGAGCAGCCATCCTAGTGAATCGGCTTAAATGGGAGCCCAAATCCATCCGGATTGTGAAAACTTCTCAACGGAGAGACCACAACTCAAACGTTATTCGGACTTATACGAGCCCTAATCGATTGAATGGGGGCTGGGTCTCGCCACCCCGAGACCTGATGGTTGCAGTCGGGTCAAGCAAGCGTCCCTGTCGTTGTCAGGGAGACTTTGTCTCTTTGACGACTTCGGAACAACGCGTCCTCACTCCTGTGCTAGTGCTGCCGCTCAGTGCTCCGTTCGGGGTATAGCGTGGAGATGTGGAGAAGATCGGATGACGGAAAAAGCGGGGTCACTCAGGTCACTCAGCGGCTAAGGCGATCTGACCTGGTGCAAATAGAAGAGTGGCAAGAATCGAGCCATCTGTACGGGGAAATCGCATCGGAAAAAAATAAACGGAGGAGCCATCATGGAGTCACCTTGCACGATGTCTTTTACGACTAACGGTCGGAGTGAGGAGTCAAGTAACGCTTGGAGCGTACGGCAGTCCTTATTTACGAGCAGACAAACTTTGTGTGCGCTGAAGCATTACGATGCGTTTCCAGCTCCGTCGAAATCTAATTCCAATAATGCTTCTCCCGCCAGCTGCGCATAACGTTGCGCTGGCAGCGTGCGTCGTTGCCAACGCCATCCCTCGCCGGCGTGCAATCGCAGTCGCCTCCGACTTACGTGCATCCGCAAAGGCTCTTCTCGGTTCGATGCGATCGTCCACTCCCGCGTTTTATCTTGGATGAATCGGAGAGTTCCTTTTCGATGGGGAAGAGAGAAACGGAAAACTCGACGGATGATTACCGATCTTTTTGGGACATACACTCGCATATCTATCTAGCAGGAAAGCCTTCTCGGGCTGAGTCCCAGCTGACCATGGCCCTCCATTCGATAGGGTCTCAAAATACCTCATGGGAAGCTGCTCGTGGCATCAAGCCTGGCGGACGTCACGGTCTATGCTAACTCGTTCTACTTTTGATCCACGTTTCCACACCAACTATTTATAGATCATTCCCGGCATGGAATCCTCCATCTTAGTTGGCCGTCTCTCGCTGAATGGGCGGAAGGCACACTGTTATGAGAAATGTTTGATCCCCGAAACTCAGGACGTGTTGAGCTACATAGAAGATCGCTTGAAGTTTCCCTATGGACCCGAGTTTCGGTCCCTGGTCCCAAATGAGTGAGATGCCCACCCGCTTTCCTTTGAAATTCGTCTCCGTATTTTCTACGGAGTTTCTCTGCAGAATACGGAAAGCAATACTAGAAAGTAGAGCGACGCACGGCCTGTCGACAATGAGAAAATGTTAATGACAACATTGCTAACCGGGTACATCGCTGGTCAAAGAGAAAACGGAGGTCTCGGTCGTTGTAAACGTCGAATCGAGCTCACAATGCCTCACTCACAATTCGCCGAAAAGCAATTATTTTGTCTGGTGAGCCCACGCGGTGAATCCGTCATCGTTCGATTAAAGTCTCAAACCTCGATCGATACGCTATTTTTCGAACAGTCGGCAGTTCGAGGGTGGAGCACATCGGAAGTCTTCTATGGAACTGTCCGATTTCTAAGGGAGGCCTGCTCCAGCTCTTCTGGGGAGGGCTCCATCGGTCGTCTGTCGCTGATCCGCCATGCGAAGCATCCGTGGGTTCCGATGCGAGACATACCGACGCTCTGCGACAAGCTATTATACCGTCAAGCCCGGATCTTCGCATTGTCGATATGATGTAGAAGGGGTGATAATGATCATGACATTGCAAGGAACTCTGTGGTCGCTGGAATGTCCTGCCGGAATCCAAGAACTCATCCCGTCATGATTGGCTGTCACGTACAATGGAACCTCAAGGCTGAGGAGCACTTGGCGGCCTAATGGGATTAAGGCCCGAAAAGGAGCGTGGAGATGCCAGCCATATATCATTTTTTCCTTTCACGTCGATGAGGCTGAGTCGACTTCGGGAAAGTCCTCGTCGAGATATCTCGTAGCCGACAATCACGACACTTGACCGTCAACCCTGCCCAGTGAGAGGATAAGACTTTCGGAAATTCCGCCTATATTGCAATCCGGGAGGGGAGAAGAGAAAATCCGAGCCGCGTCCCTCGCAGAAGTTTCGGCAAGTTCACCGCTTTCCTGTTTCTCTCGAGGTTTACCTCAGGGTTTGCCGTGCGGGAAGAAATCGCAGGCTTGCAGCTAGAAGCAGAGCTCACAAGCTCCAGTGAACATTCTCTGCATCCTGACACCGAGGCCCTGGGGCCCTCCTTGAGCTGTCGAACCATTCGCAATCGTTCTGCTCATGGCGTTCTCGGTTGCAAGATATGTAAGCTCTGGGCTCTTTGTGATGGCTGCTGGGGCTTTATGTTGACATTTTTGGGGAGATCGATGTTCCTCTCTAGAAGTCCTTGAGCCAAAGCTAAATGGTGAAACTAAGTTCTACCACCGAGACTCTAGGCCATGTTGCGGTAGCTATTGGAGGCGTGCTCGGGAACTAATCGATGATCACCAGAGATGATCAGGCAGCTCATGGATACGATTAATGAGGAAGAGCATCCGTTCAGACGGAACTCAAAGACTCACGTGTTGGCGTAAATGCGTTTCTCGGAATTCGCGCCGGAAGACTGACGAACCCTCGGCTCTGAAGGACTCGGTATCGGGCATCGCCTCGGCGCTATTCCCTCGTTGGAAGCAACCGACTATAGCGGAAATGTAAGGCTCCGCTGTACCGGGGCATAGGCAAGACAATTTCCCAACTGCTCAGGAGGGGATGCGAGCGGAATGAGGGGGGGGGTGAAATGTCGAGCTATGGTAAAACCTCAGGGAAATACCAAGCTTCTTGACTTGGATTTCTCCCGTAGGAATGTCCTCGAGCGAACACACGGATTAGGGACAAAAGACGAGCTCATCGGAACGGTCTTGGAGTGAACGGTGGGGAGGGACCACACGGGGACCTGAAGAAGACGATTGATGGGCTCTGTTTTTGAGGACGCTCCTGATTGCTTGCGTCCTCTTCGATTCGTGCCCAGAACGTCCGTCATCAAGCCCACTGTTAGTCCGGCCGCCGGCTGTCTGCACCGCGGGAAGACGGAAAGGGAGCTTCTGCTTCCATGGGTAGCGAACCAGATTAGGTAGACGATGTTCTCGCATCCCTTGCCGCACTAACGAGTTGACTTGGCCACTGAGCCAATCAATCATCGGCTGCTGGATGAGTGGAAACACGGACAGACTCGGCCGGGATTCTGAATGAAATAGCCACTTCAAGACTCAGTGACCCCTTTTGTTTGCTTTTCAGTTTGCAGCTTCGTAGTACATAAACGATGCCACGAATTCGTAACCTTCAAATGTCCGGGAGCCGACAAGGGCGTCGACTCAGACGACCAGAGGACAAAACACCAGTTTGTGGTAACCACCTACACAAGTCCGACTTTCTGCGATCATTGCGGCTCATTACTCTATGGGCTCATCCATCAGGTGAGCGTTTTTGTGTGCTTATACCAGCCTCCTCTGAGCGTATTCCCTCGAATGCGCGGAAGCGAGAATACCGCATGCTGCCGCACTGGAATTACGGCTCGCTTCGGTTCCCATCGTCAAACGTTTTCGACCTCGAGCGGTCCCACCTCCGACTCTGGTAACCCTATCTTATGGAGTGGAATGAGCTCAACGACCTGCTCCGTGAGAACTTATTGGAGAGGTAAATGAAGACTCGCTGCAGGGACCGGATCTCGACTTGATGGATCCATCTAGATTCCTGAATCGGTGAAACTTTTGAGTCTCGCATCGATTCGAGCATAGATCCCCAAGGAGAGACGGTAATCAATCACCTTCGGATGAAGGCTGGCCGGATGTTGTCCGTCCGCCAGAATGAACGACGTCGGATCGAAACGTTCGAAACCAAGTTCTCTTTATTATCGCTGATCTAATAATGGATCGAGTCATCGGAGGTTCCGACTTTGTTTTGTTCTCGTCCCAGAGCTCAGACTCGTCACAACTCACAACAAACACCGGAAAAGTTTCAATAAAGGGGAAAAACTCTCTTTGCAGGGCTTGAAATGCAAAGCTTGCGACATGAACGTCCACAAAAGGTGTCAGGAAAGTGTTCCGAACCTCTGCGGATGCGATCACACCGAGCGCAGAGGCCGGATTGATCTCAAGGTGAGAAAAAGTTTCGTCGCCGAAATTCTGAAGCACCAAACAAAGCTTGGCTTGCGAAGGCCTAGAAGCCCCTGACGGCCATCATTAGGGCTCGCAAGCCGGCTTGGTAGGGTGGGCCCTATGCTTATAGATGGCCCCGGATGGATTGCTCGGCGGCAGGTGGTTTGACCGCTAGCGGTCACTTCCGACGCCGAGCGAGCTCGTTCAACTTCCCGAACCTGTATTCACCGAGAACGAATAGCTCAGGGGCGACTTTCGTGGTAGGTCGGCGAGGGGTGGATGTCGAGGTACCATGCCTTCGAGCTCGCATCTCGGTAATTGAACGCCGCACTCGAAAATGAAGGGAAATATATTCGTTGACGACGCGATAACTAGCGTAGGAAGCATGCTGAACTCTTCGGGGAATGTTCCGGGAACGACCCATCGTTAGCTAATACTCTCTCGATGCCCCGACCTCCGGGGACATAACGTCGATACGGACTGCTCGGGGAACATGATTTTGTCGGAGCGTCTCGATATGCTCACCTCACCCGACGTGCTCTCATTCTACAGGTGTCTGCCCAGAACAACAAATTGCAAATAGAAGTTAAACGAGCCAGAAACCTGATTCCGATGGATCCGAATGGGCTATCGGATCCCTACGTCAAACTGAAGTTGATTCCTGAAAGTGGAGACTCAGTCAAACGGAAGACCAAGACCATCAAAGCCAACCTCAACCCAGAGTGGAATGAAATCATCAACTTGTGAGTACCACCCCCGTGTACGATGACGCCCACATTCCTGGTTCGGTGTTTCCGCCGTCAACCGCATCTGTCCCTTCGATTTTCTCCTGTCGACCGCTAGTCGTTGCTCCTCCCGTGTCAGAACTCCATCGGGTCGGAATCCTCTAGATTTTGGAAAGGCTCCGAAGAAACCGGAGCACAAGGTCTGTATCGACAGCGATTCTCAGAAATCGTGGTCGCGGCTACATGGGAACTGGGAGGAGAAGGACAGTTCCGGGCCCTGTCGCGAGGGAACCGGTCTCCTAGCAGTAAATGAAACGGCTCCTAGTTGGTTCGGACTGGAGCTCATAACAGCAGCCTTGTCTGACACTACGCAGAGTTATAAGCTGGCCGACCCCGCCAGCGTCGGCGTCGTTAGCTTGAATTCCTATCCGGCGCGTTTCGGAGCAACTTAACCATACAACGGCGAGTATGGTAGTTCACCACAACCACCATGACCACGGTCCAGGCATTCTTGCGAGGACTGCTCCGAGCAGGATTACCCGCAGCCGGCGGGTACATCGTCGACGATGAGCTTCGCCCTCATGGGGATATATTTTTTATCCTTCTGCATTCGCACAACTTCACATCCGTATCGTGGCAATGTCTTGGTCGCAGAGTACCGAAGCATCAACGTTGGGAAGCAGCGCCGGACTACACTAGTTGAGCTTTCATCGTCCAAGCAGTCACTCGGCGACGCCGTTGAACACGCAAGCAGACATGAACAGGGAGCGGCCCGTCCTTGGAGATTCAACTTCGTCCTTGCTCGTTCCTATTAGCCGGCTGGCTTCTGACTTACTTACTCAACAAGCTGTTTTTGAGCTCATTCGCGGAGCGTAAAACTTGCTTTGAGCCCCTGCTCCCTCGCTAACTCTTTTTCATATAGAGGAAGTTCTGTCGGGAAACTTGTTCCTAGTAGTTCTCCCCGGGAAGAACGGGCTGGGAAATCCCGGGGGCAGCTCGCGACCAACAATATCCGAGATTTTCGATAAACCCTCTCGGTCACCGATTCTCTCGTCTGTGCGGACGTAGCGTGCTCCGTAAGTGAAGGGGCTCTCGAGTCGTTGGGCGTGGACACAACACACGAAACGAAGCACAACACATGCGATATCCGAAACCAAAAGTTCGGACCCATCTGAGCGACATACTTGATATGGAGCTGGACCCCCGATTGACTGAACTCCACCGTGGAGTAATCAGCGATTCAAGGGCCTTGCTCGGAGTCTCGAGCCAAGCCTCGAGGAGACTCGAACTTATAGATCTCAACGAATATTGAAGGCTCTGCGCCGCATCGCTGGGAGCTCCTGTCGGAGATCTGATCTCCGAACGAGCTCCCGAACAATTTCGATGTCCGAATGAGTGCTGCTCGTCGGATCCTCGACCGAGCCAGGAAAGGCTCCACGGGTCGGCCGGGCATATTCGGGAGTCGTCTATGAGCAGACGACAAAGCTCTCATGAGCACAAAGATTTCTCGAATCGCATGGGGAGGTATATTGATGTGGGACATCCCAGTTCTGTCGATGTCGACTCCTCTGGCAAGCTATCGGTCTAGCGATCGAGCCGATATTATCAAAACTTCGCGAATCCGAGACGAAGCTTTCAGCATACAAATTATTGCGGGGGAATCTTTATTCGATCCCGTTGAACTCGGAGCTTTTCTGTACTGCGTGGGTGAAGAAGAGACCATGGGAGGTATCCGTGACTCAAGACGTCGGCGTCGCGTCGTGGGCTCTCGAGAACGACGAGGAGAGGCGTGGCGGAGTTACGGTAGATTCTTTAATTAGAAGCTGAGCGATGAGACACGCAGATCCGAACTTTGGAATTCCCCCTCCCTCCTCCCCCGCTTCATCCCAATGACAGCCGGATCCGCGGTGAATAAAATTCCAAGGTCGAATCCGTGACACTTTGATCATGGAACTCTTCCTGGAAACCCTAGATCAGTGAAAAGTTTATACTTTAGGAATCGGCTGGTGGCTTCGCTACGCAGTAGAGACTTCTTTGATACATTCCCGTCCTGCTCCTTTGCAAAATACTACCTCAGAGCTCAGTCGGTGAGCGACGATCGACAAGAGAAATCCTCCGAACATACGAAAATAAGTTCTTGATTCCGCTTGTGGATTTTCTCGAGATCGAAGCCCTAATTTATCACGGACGCTCGGTCCGCTCAAATTGATCAGAGTTCCGTGAGATTTGAGCAAATCCGTGCAGAAATCAAGCTTTTCAACTCCGCCGAATCTCGAAACGAAAAACATATGGGCACCTTGTCGGGCTTCTCTCATCAACATTTTTCCCTCCGACGACGGCGACGTCCTCTCTGATTGCTCTCCGCTAAAAAGTTCCCGAACCGCTGAGATCGTGCTCGATTCGTCGGATATTCTTCCTGTGTTCTAATTTTACGAATCAACGTTTTTCCAGAGACCTGAAAGCGGAAGACAAAGACCGACGATTGTTGGTTGAAGTTTGGGACTGGGACCGAACCTCGAGAAATGACTTCATGGGATCGCTATCCTTTGGCATCTCCGAGATTCTCAAGTCCCCCGCCGAGGGATGGTTCAAACTGCTTACACAAGAGGAAGGCGAATACTACAATGTGCCCGTGCCTCCGGACGACGACGTGGCGGGACAGCTCAAGGTAAGAAGTTTCCGCTGAGTTTTCCACGGGTCTCTCGGAGGCTTGCTCATTTTCTCCCAACAAAGTTCCGCGGTTCGCTCGTCAAAACTCAGTCTAGCCTGATGACGCCACGATATTACCCTGATAATTTATTCAATCGACTTGCGCGGCGGACTCCGGAGCGGGTCTAGCCCCGTGGTGGATGTCATTATCCCGGCTGTTCGAACGGCCGAAACGAATATAGAAGGATGTTTCTGATGCTCCTGAGACCGGCGGTTTCCCGAGGAACCTGAGGCCTCATGGTAGAGCTCCGAACATCATGAATACAGTCTTGGAGCGGAGTTCTCTGGTCGGGGCTCAAGCGATAGAGGACGAGCTCCACGCGGGGGGAATGAGCTCGTCCCATGGGGGTCGCGACCCTGTCGGCCCGAGCCCCTCTATCGGCTGATGTATAAATCTTGCCGTTTTCTGTCGATGCAAACTCCTCCGCCGAAACCGCGTTGAATACATGATGTTCGGAGTTCTCGACGGAAAAACTGAGGAATTCTCCGGCAGGGAAGTTGATATTGGGGGAACATTGTACACTTCGCAATCAAGATCGACTGAGGCGAGACTTCAATCGCGCAGCGACTTCTGAGTGTAAGCGGCCGGACAGCAAGAGGTAGACGGTCGCGTCACTGGACAACTTTTTTGAAGAGCCTCGCTCAAATAGATACTGCTCGAGGCGAAAGAATCAGAGAGAGGGCACAGACCAGACGATTGTCTGCGAAGCTGGAGTAATGCGTCTCAGCTCGAGTGAGCAGAGGGATAATGAAATTGGAATACAGCTCCAACTTCACTCGGAGCGGAACCCGGAAAGCAAACTCGATTTGCCAGACCGAGGCGGATTTGCTTTTCTTCCTTATTCCTTCTCCTTTCGCGGTCTCATTGCTCTCCACACCTCCCCGTCTTAAAGAAACCACTCCGTCTCCACCTTGTACGGTACCCAGACGTGCACTTCCTCCTGTCGACTGCGGTGAGGCGCTATTGCAGCGAATTCCTGCCACCGCCGCCATGGGGAGACTTGTTGTCCTTGCGAGCTTTTTCGACATCATCCGGAGGAGGACGTTTCGAAGTTCACCTGCACGGTCCTGGCTTCGTTATAGAGCGTTGCGTCCAGACGCGTCCGACGTGATCTCACTCGTGATTTGCATTTTCGTTCCGGGCTTCGCAAGCTTTTTCGCATGCTTTCCTACCCGTGGCTGCTCTCCCCCCGTCCCCCTCCCCAACGACATTAGCCCCCGTCCCCCATCCCGAGGGACGACGGACGTTCGCCGTCGAAAGAGCAACGGCAAGCCAAGCGGTACGGGAAGCCGCCAACGCCGCAAACGTGATTGTTGTAACAATTCGCCAATGGCCGTCAGTGATAAGTAGGAGGAGGTCGGAGCTGCGACATAGCGTTCCGCCTCCCAACGATCGCTGTTCGGGCGTCTTCCACCGACCTCTCTGTGGAAATTCTGTACTCTGGTCAGCCACGGGTCATCCCCTAATCATCTAATCTCGAGGATTTGTGAAATTGTTCGTGAGCGGGACAAGAGACTCAAGATCCAATGAATGCGATCTCATCTGTCAGGCGGGCCATTCATCTGATGGAATCAGAGCGGGGCTGAAGCGACTCCGTCATCGAGCACCATGTGTCGAATGATTCTCGAATTTCCTGGCGCTCTCCCTCTCCAACAAATTCCGGAATCGATTCCATTGCGAAATAGTTTTCTCCCCCCGGAGCTCCTTCAAAGTCAAAATGTGAGAATTCCGCCGCGAGAGAATTGTAAATTGAGCCTCGGAGGGGTCCTTCGCCAACATGGAGATTTGCCCTCCGTTGAGAAGTGTTCCCCTCATTGTTCTTCAATGAACCAAGTTTTTTCCCTTCCGTCCCGCCCCGACGCTCTTCGCCCATCTCTCGGTGCGAAGATGACTCTCCTGGCGAACGCGTCATGAATATTCCTCACGGGAGCAGGCTTCACGCTTAGTGCATCACGGTCCCGTGTATGGGCATCCGAGCGGGACGTCGCCTCTTCAGCGTAGACGAGCGAGCAGGTCCGTAAGCGGATTAGCATTCATGGAACTCATGAAACTGCCGTGAGGGGAACTCTGTTTTCTCCTGCTCGATTGATTGGGCACGGACAGAATGGCTCGAGGAATCTTGGTGAGCAGCTGAGGGTGTTCCTCTCGCTTGTCGGCACGTAGACAAAATGGAGGACAGAGGTACAGGAAGCGACGACAGAGAGGAATGAGACCTGGAAGCTATTTATCCGGGAGTGTTCCGGAGACTAGGCGTTCGGCTTTTCTGGAGGGATATACGGAGCTCCGGATTCCCCGGGGCGTTTTTTTCCGGGGCTGACAACTGGTCGATTTCGCGCGGTGTCACAGTGTCATCGGAGGGACGATGTTCACTTCAGACGGTTTCATATACTCTCTTTCAGACTCGTCTGACAACAACCTCGAAAGACAAGACGTCCACCGGCATCCGTCAGACCGACAGGGATCGGTCGGCAGGAGACAAAGACGGCAAAGACAGTGCTGTGAGTGGGGAGGGCGGCAAGGGAGGCGATGTCATTCGCGCCTCCGACTTCAATTTTCTCATGGTGCTTGGGAAAGGCTCGTTCGGGAAAGTCATGCTCGCCGAACGGAAAGGCACCGACGAACTCTACGCCATAAAGATTCTCAAAAAGGATATCATCATTCAGGTGAGTCAGCCTTATTCGGTCGGTGCCTGGCTAAGTTCCTTCCGCCTTCTGGCTTATGAAAGTCATTTATTCGTGGTGAGATATTTTCTGCCCAATCCGCTTGGCTACGTCCGAGCTCCTCCTTTCAATATTCTTTCCAGCGAGCTAGTTCCCTAGCTAGCCGACTCCCATCCTTGGAGTTTTGGCTCCCGGTCTCACAGGGAGCTTACCCCAATAAAAAGATTTCCGCTGTGGGGAACGCCCTTCGACAGCTTCATCCGGTGCCAGACGCCGAACCCTGAATCTCCCGGGCCTCCTCGGTGGATCTTAGGCTGCGTCAAACGACGCTGTCCGATGTTCTTCGGGGCTCTGATCCACGTCAAACACAAGGTTTGCGGGATTCGGAGCCCGTGGCATCAGTATGTCATCGTTCATGTCCTGCCGATGACACTAATGAAGTTATCGAGCCATTGGGAGCACCATTTCCCAGAATTAGAAGCAGGTGGGCCAAGTTGTCGTGGGTGAAGGCATTCACACAGCGTTCTAGGCCTCCGGGCAACGAGGCGACTCGAAATTTACAGGAAGAGCGAGGCTCGCGACACGTGGCCCCAAATTACCTGTAATCGCTCTCAGTTGTGTTCTTTGATTTCGTCTCCTCGGGACGACGATAGGTCGAATCTTCGTACTTTCTCCGTAGAGCTCAGATCCTCCGGAAATAATGGGTTGAACTTGCATCACCCCGGGAAGCAGAGCTTGAGAATCCGAAAGACGAGCCCTCTAGCTGGAAATAGTCCTTAGCACCGCACCGTGAGGGATTGAATCTACACGGGATCGATGCCCAGAATCGGGATTCACTAGGACGGAGCGAGGCATCTAAGTCGAGCCTGTGCTCCGTTGATTTCATCGGGACCTCTGCAACCGAAGCGACGCGTCGCTTCCTGCTCGACGTCCGGTTTGGATTCGCCGAGTGCAAACTCGCTGTGGAAGAGCCTCGAAAGCCGCACTATTGGAGACGTCTCTGAGCAGTCCATCTCTCAATGGGAATCGCTAGAGGGAAAGAATTCCGCGCGTTTTGAGAGACCCATACTTTGCTCCTTCACAAACGGTTTTCGAACATTCGAAGAGGCGTATTGTCACGCTCAGTGCATCGGGAAAAACTCCCGTGTTCGGATCATTCATACATTGCGGTAACTGGTGGATGAATATTTGACGGACACCGATGCGTTCCGTGTTCAGATTCCACTCGGCGTCACGGGGCATCGTAATATTTTCGGAGATCTTCGAATTCCGCAGAGCCTCGGCTGAGCTCCGATTCGTTCAAAAACCCGCCGTTCCGAGTTGAAAAACCCGGAGCAGCCATTCATGCGATGACCTTCAGCCGTGCGTGGAGGGACGCCCACGATATCGGAATGTTCGAGAGTATCTGAGCACTCGCATCGCGGGACAATACCGTGACAGAGCGAGATATCGGAAGTTCCTTTCATACTTCGGACTGATTGATGAACGCGGAGGTCGACCCCGGCGTGGGTTTCGGGGAACCTGTCGAATGCGGTCTACATCTGAAGCGCGTGTCATTCTGGATGAGGTCTTGTCAAAACCAGACACAGCGCGCGAACTCAGGGCGATTTCCCGCGATCCCGCTCGGGTCAGAGGAACCTCAACAACGGCTCGTCATCTCCAGCATCGGCGCCCTTGTGACGAGCCCGATGCTGGGTTGACTTAATGGGGTCTGAGTGAGTCGCAGGGAATGACCTTCCGAGCCCGATCATCGAGCGAAGGTCCTCGGATTCCTCCCCGTTCGAATTCCCCCCGGATTCAAGGAGAGTCAAGCGGCAGAATCAAGCGCGCCAGAATCCGCGGTGGAATCGTATAAGTCGGAAAAAACGTTACACAAACGGTTCACATAACGGGGTGATGATACTTCGAGCTGTCGAGGGTCTCGCGAACATTCACTTTGTTGAGTCGAAGCTCGAGAGCTGTAGAGAGAGAGGGGCAAGAGGGGAAGATAAATATCGATACGGTGAGGGAACGCGAGCTCCGTCGCCGACGATGCCACACGTACGACATACAAACCGCAGCCGAGCATGAGAGCTTGTGAATAATTTGAAGCTGACGCGTTTGTTCCCCTTTTATCTTGCAGGATGATGACGTCGAGTGTGCAATGGTTGAGAAGCGTGTCTTGGCGCTCTCCCGTAAGCCGCCCTTCCTGGTACAGCTCCACTCGTGTTTCCAAACCATGGAGAGATTGTACTTCGTCATGGAATACATCAACGGCGGTGACCTAATGTTCCAGATTCAACAGTGCGGAAAATTCAAGGAACCTGTCGCCGTGTGAGTGGAGCAGTCCGCGTTTCCCTCGTATTCGTCCCTTTTCCCTGTCCTAATCAAGGCTTCGGCGATAGTGCCGGCCTCCGGAAGCCGCTCTACTGTTGACCGCTGTCGCAGCGAAAGCTTCGTCGGTCCACAGAGCGCCACCGTTTGGCTGAAAGGTTACACAATCTGATGAATTGGCACATTTCAGCTTCTATGCAGCGGAAATCGCCATCGGGCTGTTCTTCCTACATGCGCGAGGGATAATCTACCGAGATCTCAAACTCGACAACGTCCTACTCGATCAGGACGGTCACATAAAAATCGCTGATTTCGGCATGTGCAAAGAAGGTATTCTCGGAGATACGACCACCAAAACGTTCTGTGGAACTCCAGACTACATCGCACCTGAAGTAAGTAGGGTTTTCACCTCTGATTCCGAACTCGAATTGAAATCCGTGCAGCTACACGTCTTGGGAGCAGCAGATATAGATATTCCGAAAAGCAGCAGCAGCAGCAGACTTCACACTGACTCGCGTCGGCGTGGAGTCATTCGAGGATCGACTCGCTCGACGGTACCTACATACATACATACGTTCGAGCCGTTGAATCTCCGACAAGATGTATGTTCCGGCGAAGCGGCCCGGAGCTCGAGGCAGTGAATGCGTCCGCTAGATACCCGTATCGCGATATTCACTGCGGCCGCGCGAGGCGTTCCGATTGAACCGGAGCAGCGATGTCTGGCGTTACGGCGTCGAGAATCTTGCGAGAGGAAGGGAAATCACAGAGAAGAAGAATTCGAATGAGATTGTGTAACAAAGCGTGACTGCTTTGCGTGTCGTCTCACCGCCCATCGGGGACAAGCTTTTATCTTCACAACTCCATGACCTGCCAGTCGGCTCCATCGACGTGAAGAGCTCGCTCTCACGAAGCCTCTCGTCGGAGCTCGACCACGTCGAGTGGGAAGATGAGCTCATGGGAATTCACAAGAACATCAATGGACCCGCGAGAAATGAGTTTTCAAAAGCCCAATATTCCACGTGCTGAGCGCAAGACACGACCGAGTGGAACCCCGAGAATTCCGTCAACGAGCTACGATTCGAGATGGACAGGTCCCTTGTCGAGGAGAATATGGAAAACAAGATTTCATCGTTTCGGTGCTCGAACTTTCGGGAAGGGATTTCGACTGCGTCAAGCCTCCGGATCTCGTCACCGAGGACAGCCCCCCGAAGAACTCAGTGTCTGATAGGGCAGCGCGACAGGACGGCATCCCGATCTCACTCATGGAAAAGAACCATGATCCTCACGCTTAACCGATGAAATCGTTGATAACGATGATTTTTGAGACCTTTTGCTCTTGGGACTGTGCCTTTGTACCCCTTCATACAGGGAGCCGGATCCTGTGACGACCTCAACAACTATACGTATACCTTCAGCCCTGCCATCGGTGAACAGCAAAGTCGTGAAGAAGGTTTTGTCGAGTCTAAAGCTGGACTTCCCCAACAATCACGAGCTTTTAGGCGTGAACCAAGGTGCTTCCCGACACAGAGGGAGCTGTGGAGACGCCGCCCACACCTTGATTCTCTTTGCGGCATGTACAAGGCTACTGCTCAATCGAATCAGAATCCTCGTCTTTGAGAGAAGCAATGCGTTGGGTGTCTGAGAACTTTTCTATCATGAGTACACTATCATGAATTGCACAGTTCACGGATACCCGACGAGGCACAGATTGGCCTAGAACCTCAGTGTTCCGAGAATGAATGAGGCCGTTCGATCAAAAATTGCATCCCCGAACTTCGTTCGTATACTCAATGAGCTTCCCCCGGTTGACGAAGAATTCCCGGAAATACCGAGTGCAACCAGGAAGGAGATTGTCATGATTGGGGAGCAGCTTGAGGCGTATTTGCGCTAATGTAAGAAACGAAGCAAAAGAGAGAGTACTTGCGATTATTTCATCGGGAATATTACCTCTCCTCCGGGACACAGAAAGACCGACGTCAACCATGAATGCGAGTGTCCATTTTCGGTGAGGACGTAGCACGGACTTTCAATGTCCCTAGCGAGCACCATATCCGGTGTTCGACTAAAGAGCGGCGAATGGAAGTTATCATTCCTCAAAAGAAAAAGAAATATGACGAGGTCGGGGCAGGGACAGGTGAATGACTTGACCGCATCACTGAGAAAGTCATTCGAAACGGAAGACATAAAGAAACTCCATTCGGCGTCCGCTGAACCTTATGTTATTCTTGGGCAAATAGCGGGTCGAGACTCCTCTCCTGAGGCGGTGGCGTCACCACTGCTGGCACCCCGGATGTGTTTCATACGAGCTAGGAGCGGTGATAAATGGCGCGTAGTGGAATGTGTTTTTCCTTTCGGTTGGGGGCGCTCGGAGAGCATCCGCCAAAGTGAGGTAAGGAGCCGAAGGTCTACGACTCAGTCGGAATATGTCCGGGGTACAGTCGAGAGATTGAGAGTCCCCGCGCTGTCTCCCCACTCGGGATTCTTTCGCCGCGCATCTCCTAGAGATGAATAAACACAGCCCTTCGGAATGCGGCTCGGGCTCGCCTAAAACTAAGAATGGCATCCATACTGCGACGTATCCCTCAGCCGGGCTGCTGTTGCTAGCGAATCGCCAAGCGGCGAGTTTCCGGAACAACCTATCAAAGAGGAGCAGGAATCGATCCCTTTTCCATCTCCAGGGAAATCAGACGATCCTGGAATCAAGTCCACGCTGCTCGAAAAAGAGCCTGTTCCCAAAGTTCAGTAATGTTCGGTTCGTCAAACGCTGCTCAGGATTCTCGATTGAGGAGGGAGAGAATCCTATTGGTCTTTCTTCATCATAATGCGGGGAAGATTCAGATAATTCCTGAAACGAGATTGTTTATTTTTTCCAGATCATCCTTTATCAGCCTTATGGGAAATCGGTGGATTGGTGGGCCTACGGTGTTCTTTTGTACGAAATGTTGGTTGGCCAGCCGCCGTTTGATGGCGAAGACGAAGAAGAACTTTTCGCCTCCATCACAGACCACAACGTTTCCTATCCCAAGGTGAGTCCGAATACAACTCCGATTCGCGGAAGATCCTCTTCCCGCTGAGATTCAGAGCAAATGAGCCAGACGTTCCAGTCCCCAGAGGTACCTACGCTTGCTGTAGTAGCTGATGAGACACGTCGATAGCGCCATTGGTTGGAGACCGAACTCCGCTGTAGAGAAGCTGATTCCTAATCTAATCTCCATCGGAATAGGCGCTATCGAAGGAAGCGAAGGAGATTTGTAAGGGTTTCCTGCAGAAGAACCCACAGAAACGGCTGGGCTGCGGGGCGCATTCGGGGGAAGAGGATGTCCGAAACCACCCGTTCTTCCGAAGAATCGACTGGCACAAAATTGAAAACCGTGAAGTACAGCCGCCCTTCAAGCCCAGAATCGTGAGTATTCCGCTATTCCCCATCCTCTGATTTGAGATAAGCATGTCCGGAATCTATGAGTTGGAATACTTGCGGAAACGCATGCTGCCTCGATGTGCTTAGCGCGTATAGAGCGTACCAACCTATGTTGCTTTTTCCGGTAGCCGTACCAAGTTGCCAGATGTCAGAAGAGTCCCTACGTAACAGTCGACGCAACTTCTGTTTAGAGAGAAGGTTTTCGTGCGAGTGTTTGACTTGACTGTGTTTACGAGTTTTGATTCGTGGCTTTCTCCGCTGTTTTTGTCTCGATGCTCCGTCGGATCGCATTCCTCTCCACTAGGTGACGAAAGTCGCCGCCTGGACCGCGCCCCCCTTTCTCCCCACCCACGCAATTTTGAGAGAGAATGCAATCCGTGATGTGGCAATTTTTTTTTGTCTTCCAGCTGCTTGCGTTTTGAGTAGTTGGCGAAGTTTTGAGATTTTTGAGATTTTTTTTTAGCGGAGTCTATGCTTTGTCAGTGTGGCATTTTGACGCGTAGTGAACACGCTTGTAATTTTTCTCGAGAACATCTTGATTGAAATCGATGGCTCCGACGCATCGATCCGAAACCTGCCATCCCCTTCCGCGTTCTCATCCGGTGGATACGACGCGGAACCCGGATTGAGAATTCCGCCTTTCCCACCGGAGTGGGTAAGGGTTCCCTTGCGGGAGCGGGGTGCTGAGTCGTAAAGTCCCGGGATGGAGCGCGACTGATTGGCGACTTTCCTGCGGGATCGATACGCTATTTTGTGGAAGGCTCGTGCAAGAGCGCATCAGCTTCCTCCGGCACTGGTGAGATTGACTCGTTCGTGCCCAGAGAGCATCGGGCTGCAGTTCTCGAAAACTCGGCGTCTCCCCGTAGGTTCAGAGGGAACCTTGATCTTCTCATCTGCGGGTACGATCTGTCTGAAGGAGCAACTTGGGAAGGTTCGCGCGCGCGTTTTCCAATCAAGAAAGTCTCTCAAACGATTGCTTACAGAACGACGCGCGAAAAGCGGAGAACTTCGACGAGCACTTCAGAAAAGCGGATGTTAAACTTAGCTGCGCGGACAAGCAGGTCATGGAGGCAGCGCAAGGGCTCGGGTTCGAAGGCTTCGACTATGTCAATCCCCACTTCGAAGGAGTGTCTCTATTCCCGAAGTGATGACCAAGGACAAATCGGTGGTCGACCTGGGAGTCATCTGAGCAATCTTCGAGTCAACCTGCTGGGTTATTCCGGTCTCAAGTCACCGAGTCGCTCGGTCAACGAATATTATTCCTCTACAGCTTCGTCGCCTTATCGCATCTTCGGTTTCCCTGTCTTCATACTCCCCATTCATTCCGTCGCGGTTTTCAAGTTCTGGTGTGATGAGATTCATTTGACAGTTCATTGAGTGCGAATTGTCCGTGGGCTGTTTGACCTTTGAGCTTCCTTCATCTTTGTCATCTCCTTTGTGCCATCACAGCGCCTCGGTCGTAGGGGAGAAATACTCATCAAGCTTTAGAGAATCGATTTGATCGGTGGATATGACGACGGACGGAAGGATGGACGGACGAAGAGAAGGGAAGGATGCCGCCCGACTTCTGAGTCGAACCTGCTCGCATGGGCTGAGAAGTCTAGTTCTCATTCAAGAAAGTTCTGCGCGGCGGGGCCGCTTGAGTCGAGCTCGAGCCCCGATGAGACAGAAGGGTCCTGGAGATTTGTTCGAAGACCTGCAGGAAGATTGCTTATCTAACCTGACGATAACGAGTCCTCTGAGTCTTGTTAGCGTACTGTCATCTCCATATCCGGTCTGAGGAAGCCCTCATTGAATAGCATTCGTGCGTCGATCTACAACCGGGAAGAGCAGACTTGTCCGGTGCTGTCCGGTCTTTGTCGCGAACGGATGCATTCCTCTCGAGTACATCAACTGTGGGCTTCTCCTGACGTGGGTCTGTTTTGGACCTGTCGGGTCGGGATTGAACGGTCTGTCGGTCGGAGAAGGAGAGGTCGGGCCACATCATTTCTTTCGCCGAATTCCTGGGAGGTTCGATCAATTCTTCAACCTCATCGAGCAAGAAGACCGAGAGCCGGGAGTGCGAGTTCGCTTATCAATCGAGGCTCACCATCGCGACGTAAGGCAAATACTTGAGGCAGAGAGGACCATACATGTCAATAGATAGGAAAATTTGAAAACTTCATCGTCGTTGTTTCTTCCGAGATAGTTCACGTGAGTATAGACACAGAGACTGTGTTGAATAAATCCCAGTTTCTCCCTCATTCCAAAAGCATGTCGCCATCGTTACGGAGGGCTCAGGGGAAAGTGAAATCTGATCGTGAAATCAGCACTCCCCCCAGAGACAAAGCTCGTCGCTCGACAGCGCAAGGTCAGAGCGCGGAAATCGGATTCCAGCAGATGTTCTCAAGAGTAGAGTTTCGGATGTGTAGCTAGAATTTAAGTCTAACAGTAGGTCTTGCAAAATTTGCTGCTGCATCCGCTTTGCACGAAACTACCACTCAGTCAGTCCCGACGGAAGGAAACCCAGAGAAGGAGCGCTGCTCGAAACGCTCCCAAATGCTCTGTCCGGGGATTCTGATTCGATCCATCGATCCCCTACTCGTTCTGAATTCTGGAGTCTCCCCTTAACTCGCATTTGAATTTCAGAAACATCGTAAGGATGTCTCGAATTTCGACAAACAGTTCACAAGTGAGAAGGTTGACCTAACGCCGACGGATAAGCTATTCATGATGAACCTCGATCAAACCGAATTCCAAGGATTCTCGTTTCTCAATCCGGAATACATCCAGCACATCTAAATTTTGATCATCTCTTCCTTCGTCATTTGTTACTGATGTCCACTGATGAACGGCCACTCTTTCTCGTCATCGAGACCCCTCGTTTCGGTGGGGCGATATCGCCGTCATCTTTTCATCCACTCGACAAGTGGGTGTGGAAAGAAGAAGCAGAGACACCCGACGCCCGAAGAATCGGGAACCATGCAGAAATGCGCTATTGCGAGCTAAGAACTGAATGCTGCCAGTTCAATTGCGTATCGCCCGCCGCTCATACAGCAAGCTAGGGCAAAGGGTTTTCATTGATTTGGACTGCCGCACCAAGAGTAATAATACTTGTGAGGAGACACGACAAGTGCCCGCCCTCAGTTGAGAGACCTCGCGCGTGCAAATGCAAGGTCTTCGACCGTATAGGCCGCTTACAAGTTCCCTACGAGGACCCCGGCGTAGAAAACCGTGTCAAACAAGCCATGTTGGGCGGCCGTCTAGCAGACTGTATTGAGATGCCAGAATGACCTTGCTTGGAGATTTCGCGAAATAAGCGATCCAGCCAGCCAGCGTAAAATTAGACATTTTAGTCGAAGGAACCCTCATTGTCGACTTCCAATTTCACAGTGAGGGTCACGCTTGTGGCGATGTGATCGCATCGGACTCAAATAATGTGATGAAAAGACATGCGTGGTCCCAACGAGCAGATAAACAAAGCCTAGACTTCCGAATGGGATTCGTTTATAGAAAATCTAGAACGGAAGGGAGGTCGAACAACGCATCTCTCCCCATCAGTATAGAATGGATCCGAATCCATTCAAGCCCTCGAGCTTGCCAGTCGCCGCGTACTCTCGCTTAATCCTCGGTTAACGCCGGAATTCCGGCCCCCTGGACTCAACCACCTCTCGCCTGTGATATCAACTCCGACACCTACTAACTAATATGCGGTACGACGGAGCCTCNCCGGTTCCCGTGTGCCAGCAGAAACCCTTGCTGTACATGCTGTACACAACCCGACCGCTGCATACCAAAGCTCTTATTCTCTATCCATCCTTCATTTCCTTTTATCCCTTTCCACTATGTCCCCGATGGGTCGACTTTCCCATCTACATACATACATAAGTCAGGGCTGGGGTAAGTTTCCCTAGAAGAGAGAAGAAACAGAGGCCGCTACTCGAGATTACTCATCTACCCACACTCTCACGGACTTGCTTAGATACTATGATGATGGTATTATGTACTTGCCTATACCCCTGATATGACTCACTGTTATTCACCCAATGCCTCGTAACAAGCTCATTCGACGAGGACGCCGAAGGTTGGGCGTAGAAACACATTCCCCGTCTCTGAAAGGATCTATACAATTCAACTAATATATGGTACGTTTCGATTGCTGTCCATCTGTCTATCGGAAGCCTTCTCCAGCTAATATATTCCCCATCTTCAAGAAAAGCCCCGAAACTATTCCAATCACCTGATTTCAACTTCCGCCTCGAGCTGAGTGCGTGTTTGTGTGGAGAGACTGAAATTGAGACCGATGGAGTCCCTTCGGTAGACGACCGTATAGGATGACTGACTGAGTATGGTGGTCTGGAGGGGTTCGCATTTAGCCAGAAAATGGGAAACTCAATCGATCGCTTCATGGAATGTCGAATATTAAAAAAGCTCAAACAACTCCCGGGTATCTCATTGAAACGTGTCGAAAAAAATTGGAGCGCTCTGGGATCTTCCCCTTATTCCTTCGAACTTCATGGACACTGTATGTATACCGGGGCGCGAAAATTTTTCTTGGTGTTCGAGACTATTGCGTTCGGTGATTGCCCTAGACTGTTGCTGCTGTTGGACTGACGGAATGATTCAGAAGTCTGTAACCTGGGCTTGGTCCGGTGTACAATAAATACACGTTTAAATACGTCTAGGTAGAATGACTAATAGAGTGGAACTCGTACTCGTGGAAAGTTCTGCTCGAGAGCCCTTTCAAGTACAGATTCAAGCGAATGCAGATGCTGGATGTGGACACCTGCATTTATAGAAGGATTAGTCGAAGTCCTCCCTACCGGACGCAGAATCGTCCTCAGATCCTTGAGTGCGTGTATGAGCGTGAGAATGCTGCCGCTGATGATGATGACGACATGAGCTTCGATGTGAGCTTGAACACGATGAGACCTCGCAGATGTTCGACACGATCGGAGCTCACGGAACCGGATAAGAAGGAAGCAAGTGGTCGGACCTAGAAGAGAAGAACTGGAATCGATGCAAGAACATTTACGTCTACTAGAATTTGATCGTCGAATTTTTTAGGAATTTTAGTGTAGCGCTTTCATAATTTCATTGAATTACCATCGATGTGTCAAACGATGAGCAGCGTCTGCTGAGCTCTCGTGTGTGTAATGTAGCCAAACTCGGGTGCGCGGCCAGGAACCGTGTCCTAAACTTAAGGGGTCTGTCTATTCTAAACTTTCCAATCCGGTCCCTAAGCGTCGATGGAGGGGGGGTCATGGCGGGTTTCCCCCATCCCTTCCCACTCCTGTAGATTCTCGAGACTCTAGCAGATATTTTCGCTCGTTATTCGATCTTGCTCTCTATCCCGAGTCATTCCTTCGCAAGTTAAGCTCATTGCATCTCAGCTCTCCTATTCGCCTCCAGACCCGAGCCGAAAATACTGTTCTCTGTGTGTTTCGCCGCTCTTGCGTTCGGCCGGCGGTTGAATGAGAAAGATAAGTGAGGAGGACGTGATCGATGTCGGAATGTCAATACTGAAGCGGCTTCAGATAGAGTCGACTCGACAGGCAGAAGCCGTGATCATACCGCGAATGTTGTTAATATTGAAGGATGATTATGATGACATCGATAGCGCTGTCCGGACTGAACGGGAATCGCTCCGGGAACAGCGGTGCGTATCAGTGCCGAAGAATGGATCTTAATGATTGGATATGGCTGATTTCTTCGAATTTTTATGCTGCCATCCGTACGTACCTCCAGACTCCATCCTTAAACTTCGTCCCATCGAATGAATTGAAGAGAGAAGTCCGGTATTACTCGTACCGTCGTCTTGAGCAACAGGCCATTACAGACTATTATTTCGTGTTTGTTCTCGTTTGAACGGTCCCATTGTATCCTACAATGACCACGTGATAGGAGTTTCCTTATCGCGAATAATGTTAAGCTATCATTGAGCTCATTGGATTTCTGAGTTCGAGACCATCCCTACGCCAAGGCCGATGTATTTCCGATATTTCTTCCACTAGCCGTTGACTTCCATCTGCAGGGTGGTGTGTGCAAGGTGAAACTATGCGGCGAAACTCACGTCGGAATTCACACCTCCGTCGAAATACCACAGGCGTCATTTTGCGCTAATCACATCAGACTCAGGTTTTTTACAGTCTGCCGAGTTTCGAGCGTACCGGTTCCCTAGCGTAGATATCACTTGCAGGTTCCATCTGCAGGCACCCACTCTGTACAATATATCGTCCACGACTCTATTATATGTATGGTTACGTTTTCGAGAAGTGGAAGGGAATCACGCCCGAGAGATAAACGAGGGAAACCAATAAACACCGCAGCTTCTTGTTTCAATCTCATGCATCTTGTTCTCTGTGTCACGCGAACATTCTCTCGACCGCATGTTCCCGGTTCATTTGCTCCGGCAGGTATGGAGGTGGGTATATGCGTGAACCCCATCTATGGCATAGCGAATCACGCTTCCTCATCGAGGAAACCCATGGAAGTGACCGCGGCGAGCAACAGCTGCCGGGAGAGCGCACCTCCGATATGGTCGCCACGGTCCGCGAGCTTGCGGTCGATATTTTTGCGAGATTCGATCCGATTCGGAGCCAATCGCCTTGAAGAGGGTCTTGAACCCGCTACCTCGTTCCGTGCAGCTTAACAGGAAACCGCTGTCTCTCTCACTATGAGCTCTTTCCGAGCATCCGGGAAATAATACATTGCATGCTGGACGGCTGGGTTAGATTTCCAGGTCAGCAGCGATTTCCAGGACGTACAATCACCTTCGCCGGAGCATAAACCCGTCCTCCTGTATGGGGAGCCAATGAGCATTCCGGAACATGAGAGGGTCTCGGAGCCATCCCTGGACAAACGCTTCTTGATTCTCTGTCGAAAACCGAGAAGATCCCGGAATCTAGATGTCAGAATATCAACCTCGATGGTTGCGTTCAGCCTCCTTGCTCATGCTTCTTAGGGTCTCCATGTCTCGGAGCTTCGGCGGGTTTCCTGGACTCCCATCGGATAAAAACTCAACTCAGAGGGATAAATTCTCCCTGAGATCGAGGTAGAGGTTTCCCTTGGAAAACAAGTCGAGCAGATTGGGAAATCACAGATCTAGCTTCTCTCTCGAAGTTTCGACTCTTTATTGCATTCTGTGCGCGCATATTCAGGAGAAAGCTATTTTGAGCATTTGGTCGACCGACAGCACCTTATCCGCGGATTTGTGTTTCTTCGAGCCCATTTCAGTTTCGAAAGCGGCAATTTTCTCCCATTGCTCGAAAGACACGTGTCGGACACCTGTAAGGACAGAAAGCTCATCCAGGACTCGGACCGAGACGGGTATTCCCGAGCAAAAGCTGCTCGCCGCGCTGCATCTGAGCGATCCTACTCCGCGTACCCTTTGATTTAAGTATCTGATGAACGATTAATTCGCTGCCTCCTCTTGGAGAGACCGAGTCGATGACCCCATTCGTCAAATCATCGAGCAGATTCGCACCCGTTTCGAAGCTACCGTTCATCGTGGAGACGATCACGCCGATCGGGCCTGTTTTCACCCAACCGCTGCAGTATACTCCTGGAAGACGTGAGGGGTTATATGAGTTGGGAGGAATTGTATCTCTCCTTCTATTCGCGGCGCGTTCGACCGACCGACAAATCATACACCCACCAGGCAATCCGCGGACACGTCCGGCATCGTTTTCAATGATTCCTCGTCTGGCATCGAAAGGAATATCGTTGTCCGGACATGAGCTCGAGTACCCGACACTTTTTATTGCCAAGCCCGTCGGGAGGGTTTCTTCGATGCCAGTCGGGACAGCTCGCTCGTCTTCCAGCCTATTTACGGCGAGCCTGATCGAGACCACCCTCTCTTTATTCGATTGATCTCCAAGGAACTCTAAGGGAGATCTGAGGAACTTGAGATCCCAGACCTTGGATGCTGCGGGACTCGCGGCAGAAACGTTCCTTTCGAGCGTTTGCAGCATAAGCTCGGTGAGCCGCTTCCGCGGACGTTGCATCTCTGCGGAGAAGCCGATAATTTGAAGCGCACTCGAAGGAAATCCAGAACGGGAGAGATCCGGTCGCGTATTCTCCTCCTGGAGATGGGATGGCTGAAGACTGACTTACTTGAAGTATCTATTCCGACAAAGTCATTCGCGTCGAGGAGAGAGCCGACGCCCTCAAGTTTCACGAGTTCTCTGAATTCTTTTATTGTGAAAGCCACTTGCAGGGGACCTCTTCGACCGATCAGACTGACTCGTTTTATTCGACTTCGACTCAGGGCGTCGAGAGCCTCCTCCGTGATGTCGGTAGTCTGCAATGAAGAGTCCGAGGGATAGGAAGAGGATTTGGAATGTTTCCTCCAGAGTGACGGAGTAAACGCGGGTGCAACCCGCATCGGTAGGGCGTCCCACAGCTCGCAGGTACAGCGGAAGGAATCTCCGGCTCGAAATCAGAGACCTACCTTCAACTTATCGATCGGTGCCAGAAGGATACGCGCGACGTCCAAAGCGACGTTCCCGTGCCCAACAATGGCGCAGTGATCAGCGTCGAAATTGATGTCCTGTGAGAAGAAGTTGCTAAATCAGTCATCACGAGAACGCAGGAGAAATGTTTCCGATTTTCGAGGCTCGAAAGGATAATTCTAATTCCGACTCGGTGCCGGAGCAGCGGATCGCGTCATATTCGGGAATCCTCTCCACTCCGACTTCGGTCCCGGGTTTTTCTTTTGCCGAGAAAGGTCAAGGTTCGGGTCATGCTCCGGTGCCGAGAGGAATAGAGTATGTCTGATAGCGAGGGTGGAACGTACCTCCGTTATAATTCTCGATGGATGTCCGTTGTACCAATTAACGAATTGTCTCGCTGAGAGCACGTATTTGAGATTCTCACCGGGAACTCCAAGAGTTCGCTCGTTATCAGCACCGTAGGTCTGCAGAAAGGAGGTCTCGTTAATTATGGTGGAAGTGTTTGGAGGCGCGCGCACCTTCTTCGTTCAATTCATCCTCTTCCAGGCGGAGTTCCAGGAAAATGCGGAGCACCAGGAGACCTTCCTGAAGGTCTGATGTACGACTGATGATGTACGAAAGCCTTCCGGAACTTACCAATACTATAGCATGATAGGCATCCCTGAATTGCTTGAAAGTGACGTCGCTGCCTAGTTTGACATTCCCGTAGTACCGACATCGCGGATTTTTGGCAACGGCCGTGAACGTGTTGATACAGTTTTTCACCTCGGGATGATCAGGAGCTACTCCATAACGCACAAGACCGAAAGGAACAGGCAACGATTCATAGATATCAACTTGCGTGTTCGGAGCCTAGAAAGACGCATTTGAGTATCGCAGGTAGGTGGAGAAAATAAATACCTCTCTAGGAAGTGGAGTCCAATAGAAAATGTCTCGAACCTTGAGGATCTGTTGCGCCGTATAGAAACCGGCCGCGCCCGCTCCTACTACGCAGACCTTCACGTTGCTGTTCTGCGGGAGAGTGGAGCTCGAAGAAAACAGACGCGCTATTCTACTCCCGGTGAACTGACGCATGTAGAACTGCGAAGCCATCGAGGGAACTGTGGAACACACAGAAGCCCGTCATACAGAGGAAAATCCCGGGAGCAGAGCAGCGATACGTGTGCGACGATCCTCGAGACTAGGGCTCGAGACCCCGGGGAACACGGTTTGGCAGGGGATCTTCGATCGGGCGAAATTTCCCTCGAAAAACGGGACGAGCTCGAAACAATCCCTGCATCCGAACCGTTCTCCCGGGGAATGTCCACGGTGCACCGAGATACCTAAAGGACGAGAAGACCATGACTCCCCGCAGGATAAGGGATCCGGACGAGCGGTATTTCCAAGCGTCCCGATAAGTATGAAAAGCCGGTAGTCTTTGATGCGGTAACCAAGTACATAATACAGCTGGCTCCCAGAGATCAGCTGATCGACTTGTCGGACGCGGGACGAGCTCCTCCCGAACTAACCTCGTCGATTGACACCACGAGGGACAGATCTCGGAGAGCGATGAAACTTCAGCGCATGTTCGGTCTATGCAAAAAATAGGTCGCGCTATCTTGGCAAGACGATACCGTCAAAACACAAATGAGACAACACGAACAACCTTCACTCGGGTTGTCTTTTGAACTTGGCGCGCAGTCGGGCTGTCTTGGGAAGGTAGCTCGCGGCGGCGGCGCGGCATGGATATCAGCTTGTAGATCCTCAGATCGTCTTCGCTTTCCAGCGGATCCAAACCCCAAATCCATAGACCACAGAGCGACTTTGTGTCGCACCGACTGCTTCCAAGGAGGCAGTCATGGACAGAACGCGAGGCGAGCTCACGCACGGCTCCTCTATGCAGGAGGATGAGGAGCGTTTGAATTTGCCGCCAAGCGAAAGCAATCGCCATATTTGAAAATTGTAATAAGAAGGCTCTACTCAACTCGCCACAACAACTCGACGGTGCTCTGTGAAGTTTCCTCGGATTGCGACGCAGGACACTATCGGGTGAGTGCGCGAAAAAAATCGCGGACTCTCGTCTCGATCCCGAGTCGACGGTTTTTCCGCGTTGAAATTCTGTTTACAGCGTTACGTCACTCCAGGGTTTGCTCGCACCGGTTATAGCCTGTTGCTTAATGCATGGTACCCAAGTTCAAGTTCTCTGTGATCCGTAGTCGGAATTGCGTAACTACGTCTGTTGGTCCATGGGGAGTACTTTCAGAAGAATGCCCGCGCCGACATGCCTATCGACGGAGCCCTTCTAAATTTAGATTGGGGTGTGGTGTGCGCTGCTCGAGTTTATTTTGAGATGTGCCAATCACCCCTGAGTGTGTGAGTGTGAGCCTTCGTCTCGCAGGCTCAGACGGAAGCTTCATTTGAAGTAGGAGCGATCCTCGCTGCACTACCCGGCGCGAATTCTCGTCCTCATAACTGTGAGTGTGTCGTCATGAGTCACGGTTAGGATTGCGTGTTTCGAGCGTGACTGTTGCGTTGCTGCGTAAAACCCGCTGTCCGAATCGTCAGTCGTTGGGAAGCCGCCCCGCTTGGATTTATGGATTCTCGCTCGAACGGGAATGTCCCTCGCCGATCCCCTTGGGGAACCGGTTTGTCGATCATCTCCGCTCCTCAGCTGGACCGGAATTCGGAATGTGAAGGAGCTTTTCGTTCTTGTCGTGAAATAGAACCGACCGAGAAGACGCAGAAGGTGTACGATGGAGCCGATCTCGGCTCTTGAGCTCCTCCTCCTGCGTCAGCTTTCGAGCGGCGTTATCCTTCCGCGCTGAATGAGATCGCGAAGGCTCGTAGAGGAAACAAAACTGTTTACGTAAAACCTTAAATGCCCAGTAACTCGCGCGAACGGTTCTTCCCGGAACTCTAGATGATCTAGATTCGATCGAGTCGCTCTCTGAGCTACCGTCAGACCATCGAAGTCATTCGGTTGACACCCTCGCCGGGTGGGCAGATTGTATGACACCTCGTCGTTTAGTCGAGCAGCCAGCGTGTCCTGGCTCTCCGTCTCACCGCCAGGCTGTTCTACTCTCAGCTCGTCAGTCATAGAGCTACTCGGGCAGGAACTAGCCGGTACTCGCTCGCTCATCCAGTTGGCCGTATCCACAGTTCATGCGTCGTGCCGCCTAATGCCAATACTGTCGTTATATGTAGATATCCGGGCTCATTATAGAAGTCAGGCCTCATGGCTTACGTCGAGCGATCGAATTCATGGCAGGGCGGGTAGGGTTTCTGTTCGACAGTGACGAAGCTGAACAATGTAACATCCTTCGAGAGGATCCCCGAATCGATCGCTTTAGCCCCGTTCGAGCCGCTTGAGCTTCCGACTGCTCGGCGGCTTCAGCTCAGCAATGTGACGGAAAGTAGCCGAGGAAGACTGATTAGTTTTAATTAAGCTGACTACTGGTCCCAGAATGATCGGTCCGACTCCGTCTGATGCCACTAATTCCGAGCGAGACAGTGGAATCTCATGGGCTCCTCGCCCACATCTGGATGGGGAAGAAATGGGTGTCGAACTGCCACGCTGCAAGCAACTCATGCCTTGGGCTAGGAGCTCAACTGATAAGGCTCATTTCTCTTCACGTTGCAGATCTTGGAGCCCCGTTCTACCGTATCGATTTATCGCCGCTCCAACCATGGCCGGAGGCGACGCCGAAACTCCTGTTATTGAGCATGAGGAGGAATCTACCTACAAACCACCTGCACAAAAGACATTGAAGGACATCGTCGAAGCTGACAAAGAAGACGAGAGTCTACTTAAGTACAAACAGGCCTTGTTAGGTCAGGCGCTGACAGGAGAGCAGATCATTGTTGAGCCGGAAAACCCAAAAAATGTGAGTTATTTCGGGACGCTTGACGTACCTATGCAGAGCAGTATTCTCGCCGTCAGAAGGTATCATATGGTAGCTTGAGCGAATGCGCCTAATGCTTTGAAGGCAATTACCTCATTCTCCTAGCGGGGACGCTCGATCGATAAATGTATTCCTCTCCCGATGAGGCGCGGCGTCTTTTTTGGGTGGTCCCCGTCGTGCTGTCAACAGACTCTGTCGACGGCTACCAAATGGGCTTTTTTGAAACGATGTTCGGGTTCCGCTTGGTTTCCGCCGACTGAGCTCAGTGACGTCATTCCGAACTGGGAAGCCCTTGATCGGGTCGACACTTCGCATGCTTCTCGCACAGAATCGAAGCCGAGCAGTCGTGAGAGATGAGTGCCAGATAGGTGTAACAGATCCCGGCTCGTGCCTTAGGCGAGTCAATCGATCTCGAGACTCGGCGTTTTCAAATCTTTGGAAACCGTCCAAATCTGCCTGAAGCCAGAAACGATCAACAGCTTTAAGCCACGCAGCTCTCTATCTGACACCGGATCCCGGGCTACCCATCCAAGCTACCTTGCGTTATTGACCTCTTAGATAATCTTTCCGGAAGCTCGGTAATGCCGGGCAGGTCGAATCCTCATTTATTGGGCCCTGCACCCTCCATATGCTGTCTGTGTAAGATGTGGGAGATTCATCAATGCTCGTGTCCTCGGACTTCTTAGAAATCACGACTTTCGAGTCTTGAAAGAAAGAATTACGAAGGTTCGCTGCGTGGTGCAGCGGATGATCCCCCTATCCGACCGAGAGGGATTCCCGTGAATCCAGCATTTATTCCGATGAACTTGCAGGTGATCGTTAAGCAGCTCGCTCTGGTCGTCGAGGGCCGTCCGGATGTGGTGCTCGATCTCACAACCGAACTCAAGGATTTGAAAAAGAAAACTTTCACCGTCAAAGAAGGAATCCTATACCAGATCCGCATCGATTTCTTTGTCCAACGAGAAATTGTGACCGGTTTGAAGTACGTGCAGAAGATCACGCGACTTGGAGCACAAGGTAAGGCGATAGATTCCCTCCTGCTGTCACCCTAATTCTCCCGTGAAAAGGATTGGGGGCTCCCGATTCTCCTTATCGTCATCGGAGAACACATATTAATGTTTCTCTTAACCGGAATACTCACAGTGGAGAAAATCAGCCAAATGGTCGGCAGTTACGCTCCGAAACAAGAACTCCAGTCGTATACGACACCTAAGGAAGAAATGCCGTCCGGGATGCTTGCCCGGGGAACTTACGGAGTGAAGTCACTCTTCACCGACGACGATCAACTCGAACATCTCAAGTGGGAGTGGAGCTTCGAGATCAAGAAGGACTGGGACTAGAGATGAGCGCGGCCTATCTTTTATTATTATTATTATTACTGAGTGAGGGCTGCCTTGTGCCAGGTAAAGAAAAATGAAGGTCAGAAAACGAATATTCTCGCAGGAGACGGAGAAGAGATACAGAATACCTTCGCAGACTTCCCACCATATGTCGATTTGTTATTCCCAAGCCGAGCGCCACACGGAGGCGTTTAGCCGGGCTCCTCGAATGGAGAGAGTTGCGTTGGCTCCGCAGTACAAAGAGGAAAAGCTCCCCCACACTTTTCTCGTTCCCTTCCCGAACGGTGATGAATTATGATTTCCATTCCGAAATTAGTGAATAAATCGGCTGTTTAGTTTTTGTCGAACAACCTGCGAGCGCCCTGTGTGCCAAAATGCTTTCTCGACTCTCGCTTTCGAACGTGAGCATTTTGAGGCTCTTATATATCAGACCCGATTGCCTTCTCCCTACGATTCCGGAGATGCTCGATGCGGACCAACGGAAAGTACATTCAGGGGTAATGCCTCCCGGAGCGATCAGCAATCAGTGCCAACAACGTATAGCGCGACTCCCTGAACTGTCGGTTCCCTTCGAACCTGAAGTAATTCACGGATCACACTCAACCTAATCGAGAAGCCTACATCGGCGCCGCATGAAGGAATATCTTCCTAGATGTTACACCTAAAGTTCAAACCTCACTCGGACGACCGAGCTCGCATCTTACACGCTCGCCGTGTTTCCAGTTCGGGAGCGGACCAGTACAGTATTCGCAGATAATTTCTCGGAGGCAAAATTCAAGTCGGATGCAAAATACTATCCCCTATGTCGAGTAATGATCGTCAGCCCCCAAGTGCTCGACGTGTCTTCCCCTCATCCCAGCAATAATTAATTTTTCATGGACCGTGCACAACATACGAGCACTCAAACCTGTCAGTGTATTTGTACGGTTTCCGACTCGTCCATGCGGAAATCGGCTTAAGTTCCTTGGCACGTACAAAAAGAAAGAGAGAAAACTAAAGATATCGGAATGTTCTCGAAGCCCAGCTCACCTGAGGTGAGCAGAAACTTTACCCGATAGGTTCTACTTATGAGCGTATATACAGTCTATTTGACCTACAACGATGTAAAACCTAAGGATCGATGAAATTATGCAGGCAGCGAATTGGCAGCACAAAGTCATCGAATCCGTGTTCGGGATTGCTGTGACTCGCCCTCTATTGTACCGTCGGCGAGCCATCATCATCATACGTTTACCCGCGAAATGATCGAATTCTCGGAAATGTTCGCTCGGAGATCCTCGAGACCGTCACGGACAAAGAAATACATATAGTGATTCAAGAATCGACGTAAGACTCCTCAATCACATAGATAGGCACGGGAAATCGCTTCCTCTGGCTCTATGTAGATCTCCAGCAGATCCATCTTCGTCTCAGCAGCGTTTCACGTGTACGCCCCGGGCCAATGCCGCGGTGGACCGATCTCTCTATCAAGCACTGGGAGTCGTTCGGTCCACTCCCCGGATGCCATCTCGGAAATTGTGGCGGAGTTCTTGACCAAAACCTCCCATTCATCGCAATCCCGCGTGGACCTCTTCCAGGAGAGCTTCCAGAGTCTTTTCGAGACTACTCACCAAGCTACGGAGAGATACGCCTGACTCCCAATAAGCTGAACCCCGCAGTGAAAAGTGCCAGCCTCGAAACGGAGAGTCCATTCCTAGGCCCCTTCGTTTATTGTAATTATCTAATATACGCTTTTCTAATTTACATTCGAATACCTCGGACAGGCACAAGAACACAACTGAATGCCACCGTTTCAGAGGACGTGCCCTCTCCCCGATCGAGAGTGCTCTCGATAATAATTCAGAAACCAAGTCAAACGTCAACGGCAAACTACGATGCGAAGCTCCTCCGCTCCATTGCGCTCGTTCCAGCAGCTGTAACAACGGGGTCACCCCCGACGCCATTATGAACGGGATCCGCTCAATGTCCGACTGATCTCGTCCGCTCGATTTTTTCTCCCTTGAGTGCATCGGCCGCGCAATTCAAGACGGCGCGTTCGGCTGCGACAAAAGTTCTCGGAGGGCTTCAGGTTCCGAGGTCGTTGAAGCTTGGCTGCTGGTGGACGAGGGGGCGATTGGTGATGTCGGTAGATGGTTGAATAACGGGTTGTCTGGCCGGAACGGCGAGGCGCTCTGCTGGCGTTGGAGGTGTTCAGGGGGACACGAAGAGGAGGAAACTTTGCGTAAGCGATCCGAGGCCGCCTCTGTGGGTAGCTTCAGGGGCGTCGACGGAGTGGACTCTTTTTCGATGTAGGCAATCAGCTGATTCGTGAAGGACTAGGAAGAATAATAAAATGAGTGTTAGCAAGGAACCGGGTCAATATCCGGGGCTCGGACACCCTCGAATCCTGATAAGAACCCGGAGGTTGTACCCACGTCGTTGGCGTCCTGACTCGCTGGTGGAGAGCTCCCAAAGATACCAAAAAGTCCCCTGGGCCCACTCGAGGATATTCGACGGTTTTCGTCCTCCGAGAACTCGAGATACCCGGTGATGCATCGCATGACGTCCGCCTTTTTATCGGGCGCGGCGGTGAAATATCCAAGTAACATGTTCTTGATGAGTTGCCTATGGGAAAATATTACATAATTTAAGAGTGTATCGGCTGGGATTTACCGAATCGAGACTTATCCGACTTATCCCGAGAAGTCCGAGTCCAACTCACTTGTCGACGCGATCGTCGGTGCCACCGGATTTCCGGCATTTCTCCAAGGCCCTCTGAAGCTCTTGCTCCTTCTCGTTCAATTTCAGCTGTATTCTGCTCAGAGCCGTGTTCTTGTCCTGGAGCTGCTGGCTCAGCTTCGACGTGGCCTTGACGGTCTCACTCATGTTATTCAGTGTCTCGTCTTTGGCGTTGAGAGCGGCCTCCAATTCGATTATACGATCGCTCAGTTTCTTCAGTTCGGATTCGGTGTGCTTCTGCGAGAGGAAAAGAATCGCCTTGGAATCACCCGTTGAGCTATGACCGCGATTCATCTTGCACTCCTCCTGCGCGACTCGACCAAAACGTATGGAATACAGCGGGGGGCGGCCTGTCTGCGCATTGCGGAACTCTGATGCGACCGACAAGACCGAAAACGCCATAGGCGAGAAAGCGTTTACATATTCGTTTGCTGATGAACCACAAGCGTATCTCCCAAGCGAATGAGCTCACCCTCATGGACTTCGTCCCGTTATCTTTCTCTGTTTGCATGTGTTCTAGGACAAGCTGAAGACTCGCCAGACTGACGGCACTTTGTTGAATTTGATCCTCCAGCGTAGAGACCTGATCCAAGGCCTCGTCCCTTTGGCTTAAAGCTTGGACCAACTCCGCTTCGAGCATCTCGGCTCTTTGAGAGGCTTGCGCTGTTATCGCCTGCGCCGAAGAATCGGTACTTCGTGCGCTTTCCTCGAGGACGGTTAGCTGCAATCCCAGAGACATGCGTTAGCTCGCTCATCGTGCGGTTATAAGGCATGCCCATATCCATTAACTCAGAGTGTCCTCAAAATAATAAAGGCGTTTCACAGTACACTAGGAGCGCAACGATTGTGCCTAAGATGCATGCTGAGCACGAATTTGTGTCATTCAACGAACCCTTTGCTGAAGTGCCTTCGTCCGTTGCTCGGACGAGACGGCTTCTCTGGTATACGTCTCTTCGACTTCGACAAGATGAGTCGTGAGCCTCTGGATTTCTAGTTTCATTTTCGTTTCGTTGTCGAGGAGTCTCTGGATTCTTTGACGAAGTTCATTGTTTTCCTCGTTTTTGTGCGCGAGCGTTCGAGAGATATTCTGGATCTCGTTCTCTAAGTTTGAGATCTGGAAATCAACGATTTTGAGCTCTGAGATCATGATCGGGAGCAGCGAGGGAGGGCTCGGGAAACAAATGGAAGTCCGCCTGAAAAAACACTGAGCCGATGTTTTACCTTATTTTGATACGGTGAAACATCAATCGATGGTGATTCAACTCTCTGCTGCATCAGCTGTTCCGTCTGCTGCTCCAGCAATCCCTTCTGGTGCTCTAGCAAGTCTCTCTGTTGCTGGAGTTGCAGCTCCGAACTCTCCTGTTCTTCCCTGACTCTTTGCTGATATTCCGCGAGCTGTTGCTCCCACTTAGTCCGAGCTAGTTTCTCATCGCTGATGGCTTGCATCAACACACCGAGTTTCGACTGGAGCTCGGCATTCTCCCGAGCCTTCTCGTTGAGAACGGTCAGCATCTGCTTCTTCTCATTCGCCAACTGCTCCAAACTCTGATCGCGGGATACTTTCACGATTTTCATAGCCTCAGCCTCCTGCTGCAAGCTGGTGATCTGGGCCAAGAGCTGCTGCTTATAATTCTCGGCCGTCTCCAACTCGTTGACAACACTGTCTCTACTATGCCGGAGGAGATCGAGCTCCTGCTCGCTGGTCTCCAATCGCTGTTTGAGCGACGCGATCTCCTCCGCAGTAGCGGCCTCGGCGGGAGGGGTCAAGCCTCGACTGGGGGAGCCCTCGAGATTGATAATTTTCATCTGGCACTCGATCAATTCTTTCTTCGACTTGTCAAGCTCGGCTCGGAGTTCTTGGATTCCACATTCCTGGTTCCGGATCTGCTCGCGGAGACGACCGCATTCGGCTGCATCTCCACTGTTTTGATCCTTGAGTTCTGAGATATACAACTTCAGGTTTTGATTTTCCTCCAGGAGAGCTTGTCTGGCATTCTCGCTCCGTAGAGCCTCGGACCTCATCTCTGCGAGAGCCTCCTCCGCCCGCGATTTGGTCTCTGCGACCAGTTTCTCCGCTTCGGCTCTCGCGTTATCCTTGAATGACTCGAACTCAGATTCGATAATTCGTCTAGACTCTCTCTCCTTCTCCAACAGGGCTTCCAACTCAGTTACGCGAGAAGAATCCACTGTCGTTTCCGAGTTCTTGCTGAGCTCGGCGATTTGAGCTTCGAGTTCGGCTTGACTCCTCATCGTTCTCTCGATCTTGGTTGACAGGGACGATTTATCGTCCGTGGCTTTCTTCAATTGACTTCGTACTTGCCTCAGTTCGCCCTCAACCTCGGACAGTCGCTGGAGCTCGTTCTCGAGGGCTGATTTTTCCGCCAAGATAGCCTTCCGTTGATCTTCCATCTGCTCGAGGCTTTCTGCGACAGAAACAGTCCTCTCCTCGAACCTCTGAACTTTTGAAGACAGCTGCTTCAGACCTTCACGAGCTTCTTCGATTCTCCCGGCGCTGAGATCACTTTCGCCCAGAAGCGTCGAAACTACGTCTTTACAAAAACCCTCATAGTCGTACCCGGGTTGCGCCGCGGGCTCGGCTGGAGCCTGAGCTGGGACTCCAGCTGAGCCCCGCGACTCCAGTTCGTTCTCGAGCATTTCATTCTCCTCCTGCATGGCATCGAGTTTGTTCTTCAGCAGAACGTTCTCGTGCTTCAAGCTGTCGATTTCGATCTTCAATTCTGTCACGGACGACAGTTGTCGTTGAGCTTCGTCCAGAGACTTCTGCAGCTCGACGACCTCATGAGAGCTCTCATCGAGCTTCTGTTTGGTGCTCCCTCCGTCGCCCCAATCGTCGTCCCAATTGTCTTCGAGATCGACTTCGTGATCGGCGGCTGGGGCACCGCCTTTCCGCAGAACGTTGAGTTCTGCTTCGGCTCGTTGAAGTTTGGCCTGAAGTTCGTCCCTGATAAAAATCATCTCACTTCGCTCTTCCTGATACTGCGAATCGAGCTGCAGCAGAGAATCCTGGAGCCGAGATCGCTCTTCCAGGAGAGCCTTGACGTCCTGCGGGATAGAGGCGAGAAGTTGGAAGCGTGACTAATATTTTCCCCGCCCGCTAGGAGCTGTATACATGGAAGTCGGCAAAGAAAAACAGATGATGATATCAAGCCAGTACTCACGATGGGTGCGTCAGATGGCAACGCATTCCCAGGCGCTGCAATCGAGGATATACCGTTAGGTCCTGCTCCATCTGTCAGGGTTTCTACGACAAACACTTTTCGACATCGTTATCAAACAGCGAGACAATTTCGCTCAACTCACTCGGATTGCCATCTTGGTCGAGACCGTGCGCAAAATTCTGAATTTGAGACGTGAGCTGATTGATCCACGACATGTTTCCGTCCTGTAATGGAACATTCATCCTGTATGTCGGGAGACTGTCCGGGATCGAATGGGAAAGTTTCGCCGTGAACACGGGCAAAGCAGTGCAGTAGCTCATCTTCAGCATGCTCGCGGGACTTCGGGGCTGCCAAACCGGCAGAACTACGTGTCAGGGAGGCAACTAGTTTGGGAAAGTGTTCCACTGCGCAAGGTCATAAATTTCGAGCCTCGATCCATCGAGAGTTGATATCAGTGTTCGGCTCCACACCCCTTTTTAGACCTAAAGAGTTTCGGGCTCCCGGAGGAAAAAACTTACCTTCTCCGTATCTCTAGAACGGGAGAATTCCCCACGAATGTCGCATGACAGCTCTGGCGTGCACAGTGAACAGAGACGACTATCAGCACACCGCGACGGAGTCCACGCACACGTCACTCTCCCACCTTCAATAATACGATCAGACCACGACTATTCTCGGCGGAAAGGAGACCATATGAACGGGGACCAGCTAAGATTATTAGTATGCTCTCTCTCTGTGTTCGGTGTTGCTCATACATGCCAGATACGCGACGCACGAGAAGCAGACGACGGCGGAGACTGACTCTCCCGTGTAGGCAGCAGCACCACACACTGGCTTTCGGCTTTCTGGCCCGCATTCCGACGGCGCGAGAGTATCCCCCTATAGCATGCATATGCTGGGGAGAGGCAACATTTCCTGAATCAATTGGTGCTAATGGGATTGATAGATGGCACTTTTGTTTCGAATTTGGGTTTAGAGGAGGAACACTGAGTGTTCCGCGACTCCTCCCCGTTCGACTCGGATTGAGCTAGGCTCGGAGCGGAGGTAGCGAATTGCCCGTTTGGGGCCTCGAAGAATTTGATTCGACAGGCCGCAGGGATCAGACGCGCCCCATGCTCTTCCTTCAGACATTTCGGAAGCGTGGAGATCCGGAGTTCGGAGGAGCGTTTCCGACTTCCTGCGGAACCGTTGGAAGCCAAGGAAGCCGTATGGTGAGGATATACTTGGATTCGTGAGCGCGCACTCGTGAGCTGACTCCGCAGTATGATGATTTTGTCAGTGACTTCCAATGCTGGCCTTTCTGCGGCGATCACATCATATTCTCCCAGTATCAAGTCAATCGAGCGCTAGAGAGACGCTTCTAACAGTGCCGATGTCGACTCAGTCGGAGTTTCCGTGGCTCGAGAGAGATTTGAATCTCGAATGCAATATGGCTCCTCCGCGCTTTGCCTCTTTTGCATGAATATGAGATTCCCGTTGGTCCTAAACCCGTGCATATACGGGCTGGGGTGGATAATCGCACCCTGAGGTGGTCGACGATACAGGATTCTCAGAAGCCTACCTGGTTTCTTGATAATTAGATCTCGGGGTCTGGAATCGAGTGAGTTATCCCCGGCTGAATACTTCAATCGATCCATGATGCTTCGAGATGGAAGCCCTCGGCGCGGATTTCCACATTTAACCTATTATCACTTCCACATTAGCTTCGGGCTCTCGATGCTGAGTCTCCTTCTCGATCGGGCTCGGCTACATGTGGAAATCCGGAATATTCAATTTTGGATATTCCAGATTTCTTTCCTGGGAAACCGAGAAGGAGAGGTGTACCATTACCTGGAAGAATCAGCTCGAGGGCTCCAGGAACAGTGATTTTTAGAGCTAGCTAGCTAGCTTTCCTCGCTGGATGAGGCGGAGGCCATCGCTTCCATCATCTCGAGCATCTTGAATTTGATTGAAACTCCTCTATTTACAGAGGTACTCTAATATACGTATGTATGTGCTTCTAATAGTGACTCCGCGAGCGAGTTGGCGAATGCGTTCTCGCCTACGGAGAATTCTGCTGCTTCCACTGGTTCAGAAATCAAGGACGCACGGGATGAAGTCGGTTGGATTCAGAGGTTTTCGTGGTGACTCGTCTCGACTAGTCTTCGGTCGGTCTAACATCAGCATCAAGATGTCAGAATCTTCTCAGAGGTTTCAGAATTCTGTCAAGCTCCACCTTTGGCGACAAGTCCGACTCGACTCGGAATGAGCTACCTGAGATCGCTACCTGTTCGCTGCTCGAAAGTCTGCTCTCAATGAAGCAGAGATCATCATCTTCGCAGATTCTGATTCTTTCCGGTCTGCTACCGGGGTAGGGGTGGTAGGTATAGGCAATCGTGTTCCTCGGAGACGAATAACAGAACCCTTTCCCTAGGGACCCCCTCCGTGGAGCGGTACATCCATTCGCTCATCCAGCGTTGTCCCGTACCGACTCCTTTGTCACCGCCTTCCGGTGGCGGCCCTTTCCGAAGATCCTACGTCGTCCAGTCTGAGCCCATACGGTATCACGCATAACCGAAACGACACGGGACACAGCATGGGCCTTCTATGCGTGTCTGGGATTGAGGGAATTCTTCGGACTGATCAATGTTCAGCTTTGAGATTTCAGAGCGATTATCTTGAATCAGTGGCAATGCTTATGTTTTGATTCCGCCATCGTTGTGTGATTCATAATTGTTAATGAAATTGTGTGTGTCGTCCCTACCGACGCCTCAGTGTCGTCCATCACCTCCGCTCTCTACAGTCGCTGCTGCACTCCGACTGCAAATAGCAGAAGCAGTCACAGCAGCCGCTTGAGCACCGTCTCAACATTCATAGGCAGCGCATCGGCAGCAGCATCAAAACGGAGGAGAATAAACGTAGAGATAGATAAATCGTGTGTGGCAGCGTGTCGTTCGTTTCCTAGTCGGGGCAAGTGAAGTAAGTAACGATATGCACATTGTGTGCCCTTTGGTAGATGTTGCAGCGCGACATGAGTGCTCTAGAAACGTTCAATCGCTCACGGAACTACCTGGAACGGGACGGAATCGAGACTGTGGATAAACGCTATTCGACGACTACCGTCTCCGCTCGAACCTGTTGCAGAGAATGCCGGGATGCGCGCGGACTTCCTTCCGCTCTGAGCTGTTGTTTCCCCTTGCGGATCAACCCGGCAACGTCGGCTCAAGTCTAGTTCTAGAGAATGACGACTCTCGAGTTCCTCGGCGCCTCCGTGAGATCTAAACGTCGATAGCGGTCTGACGTTTGATGATGTTCGAATCCGGAGGCTCCGAATGCGGTTGCAGATAGTGATCTGGATATGTAATATTCTACTTCCAGAAACCTGTGAAGTGTACTGCCTAAAAATTCATCCCTTAGAGTTCACGAATTCGCCCGCCGTTCGTGAGTCCCATGGTGACTCTCGAATGGCGGTTTTGAAGTACGACTTGTCATCCTTCTATCGAGCTACCTCGACGACAGCAGTGGCGGAGGCGGCAGTGACACCAACAACGTCGTCATAGACAGACACATATTTAGAGTTGGAAACTCCGCTTCTGCGTTATGAGATATTCGGTCGGTACTCAGCGTGGAGTCTGCACTGGAACATTCGGAATTGCAAACAGATCGGTGGCAGAGCCATACATAGTGTCCCCATCCGACCGAGTCATTACGTCGTTATAATCCGGAATCGAGCTTTAGGGAATCAATTTTTCGATCTGATCTCGATCCGCGGATAATTTGAGCGGCAGATAAGACAAGTATTCGATTGTCCCTCGGTTCCCGTAAGAGTCGGAGCTAAAACACGCTCGTGATGTCTGTGCGCGAATGACTTCGTCGACTGCTCGAAGGGGACAGAGCCAAAGGGAGGAGGAAGACGCCAAATTAGGTGATTCAAGAATAGTTTCACGTATCGGATAATTGATATCTATGGAAGGGGACGCACTTTCGGCATAGTGCTCGTGTTCGCACGATTTGTGATTTGTCGGTAGAGGTTCCCACCACTCGGTGTATCGTATCGCTCGGGCACGAGATTAGATACTGTCGATTTTTGGTGCGTTCTGGTGCTGAAAAAAACTTGTCGGCGGTGTTTTGTCGAGAGAGTCCTAACTATGAACTCCAAGTTCGCTCTCTGTGCTTTTGAGTTCGATGAAGTTGGTGTTTTGGGACCCCTTCATGTTCTTCCGAGGGCAATCTGATACCATTGTGAAGGACTCGAAGAGGCCGTGAAGAATTGTCCAATATTAGCGACCGACTGCGACATCCGAGAAGATCGTGATAGGAGCTATATAGAGACCCGAGGTTCCCCAGAAATGTGCTGAATACGGGTCCGTTTTTCGTTATCGAGGATTCGTATCTCGAATTTTCTAAACATGATCTCACCTGTCAAGCATCATGATCCGTCCGATTTGGTCAGACTTCCATGCGTCAAACAAACGTCATTTGGAATCGAATGATCTGATCTCCAAGCCCGCTATCCGAAATCATCGAGGGACTCTCAGAATATATCCGCGTTGAAACTCTCTCTCGAAGCTCAATACGATCAGATGGATATTCAGATTCGATTGATTTCCGTTGACCAATCCCCGCCTTATTCTCGTGGTATAGAGGAAGGCACAGGGAACGCGAAAGGAAAATGTCTCACGAGCGATCTTCATCGATCAAATCCGATTCGCGCTGCGCTTAGATCCCAGTATGAAAATCGTAATCTCCGGGAAGATACGGCGATCTACTGGAAGAAACGTCCCTGGCCGTCACCTTCAGGCTCACTCCTTAAGCGAATCGTTGCTCGGCTGATAGGTCTAGGTACCGACCTCGAATAGTTCAACTAGCGATCCCGAGTTTATATCTAAGCATGCTTTGCTGTTCTTCTCCTTTCAGCTCAAACCGTGAGCCTGCGTTATACGAGGCCGCGACCGATGGTAGCTAAGGACCACGGTGGCTGTAGGCCCCGCACCCCTCGCTGGTGATGATCTCTGAGGGCAACATCTTCCCTTCGCGGATATCCCGCTGGTACTACCGGCATGGATTGCGATGTGCGTCGCATCCACATCGGTTTTTAGCTTTTACGGCTCTGCTTGTCTTGATCTGCGGTTATCCACTGTGGCGTCTGAGTACGACGGGTAGTCACCACTTCGACGAAGGAGGATCGGATCCTGCTCCAGAATGGTTTCGGGGACCTCCTCTGGCATTTGTACAGCAGGTTATTATAGTTCCAATCTTCAGCCAGGCGAGCTGCCTCGCAGTGAGATCATGAGTTGAAATGACATTTCGAATAATTATCCTTCGGAGAGCGTCTCGCGATCGAACGTCTGAAGTTTTCTTCGCGAATTGCAGATAATTGTTCGTAGCGCCGTTTACCCATGGGATTCGGAGGACACCAATTTAGCGGATGCCTTCCGGGCGCCTTTGTATACATCATTCAAAGTTTCGGAGATCGTGAGTGCAGGGTGCCCTCGCGAGTTTTTAGTCGAGGAGTCCGAATATGAATATTCTGGGTGATAAGAACGAGGGCAAGAAAGCCGAGACTGTCCCCCTGTTAGCGTGCGGAAAAGTTCACGGTATCGGTCTCACGTAAGATTTCCGCTTCAGGTGACCAATCATCAGTGTTCGAGCACATCCAATAATACTCAGAGACGAATTTCGCTTCACGATCTTTGCCTGCAGGTTAGTCGAATTTCCGTGCCTCATTCCGGGCAGAAAAAGCAAGGCTGGTGGCCCGTTGCTTGGGTGATTGCACCGGTGTCTGCTATCTGGCTGTCGTAGCCCCTGGCTATCAGCCGCTTGCCGACATTGCTCACGCTTTTCTTCTCCGTATGGACACGTCGCGGACCCTCTGGCGATTCTAGTTTTTCGACAAAGATAGGTGATCCCTGCTGCCTGGCCGTCTTTTCAGGTTCAAGAGAGCTCTTCCGGCTCGTCGGGTCTCCTGCCGCAGTACTCCTGTCTGGTGGTCTCGCCTGCGCTGATCTGGCACCGAGACCCACAGCGATTCCTCCAAGATGCTCATATCTTCGACAGTTTGTTCGGTCTGAGAGAAACCAAAGAACTCTTCTTCGGCCTGCCTTGGAGAGAAACGGGTCTAAGGAAAAGTTCCGATAAGAACCAACATCGGGTCCTGAGCTATGCCGTTTCGCTGCTGCTCGAAAAATATGACCGGAATTACATAAGCTCTCTGGAGAACGCTCTGGCGAAGCAATTTCCGCTCAGCCGCGTGAACAACAGCAACAGCACGAGGTAAATAACGAGAATATCTCCGGGAAATCGACTCCATCCCTCAGGAACTCTCAATAATGCTCTCTCCCTTCATCCCAAATTTCGCATTGTGGAAATAAGAATTCATATTTTCTCAATTTTCACTTCAAGGTCGACCCACAACAGTCATCTGCATTTCCGTTACGTGCATCATCTCGCAGAATTCCTTCCATTGACGGTCGTGTACATGACAATGACTTTTTACGTTTATTTCTCGCTGAGTAAAGTAGCGCTCCTACGGAGTAAATTCCTCTTGGCGTCTGCCACTGTCGGCAATGTGATACTTTCGACTATTATCGCCATCGGTGAGTTAGTCCTTCAAGCAGCCAGACCCTGAAAGTCTGGGTATCAATTTTTTTTTTAATAAGCATCGACTTCCCGGCTGTGGAGGGGGTAGCTCGTTCGCATCTGTTGTACGAGTTCGGCTCTCCCCAGGAATATGTTTGTGGATTCGGTTGAACCCGACGCTGAACGGCAATCCCTTGGTGAGTCCAAGGGCGAGTCCTTGCGTCGCATCTGAAATCTTGCCCTACCTTCTTGTGATCATCGGGCTCGAGAACAGTCTGTGCATAACAAACTCTGTGGTCAACTGCACCCCCAGAGGTAAGTCCGACTCCTTCAAATCCGATGAACAGGTTCGGAAAGTCGAAAATATCCATCATGTCCGGAATTCACAGACGGGGGTCCTGAACTTTTCTCTGATTCCAGGGGCAAAAATACATCTAGCGCAAGGATTGTCCCGAGAAGGATGGTCCATAGTGAAAACACTGCTCACGGAACTGTCGGTGTTGACCGTGGCATTTTTCACGTTCGTGCCCTCGATCCAGGAATTTTGTCTGTATGCCCTAATCGGCGTCGTCACGGACTATGTCTTGCAACACGTTTTTTTCGCAACTCTCTTGTCACTGGACCTACAGAGGAAGGAGAAAGACGATGAGCGCACTCTCGTCCCTAACCCGCGGAACCACAATCGAATGGCTAGGGTCTTCGCAGGGCCCACGCAGAGCAGCGTTCTTGACAAAGTACCCCGCAGGTTGCAGTTATTGTACATCTGGACGCGGTGAGTACCGAAATATCGGAATTCGTGCTTTCAGTCCTCTCTGAACAGCGTTGAGGGTTGGCTGACTCCCCGGTCCGATACTTAATTTCGGCCGGACGATTTCAGGTTCCGTTTCGTCCAACGGAGTTTGATGGCCGTCATGATAGTCTGGATCGTCCTGCTCGTCCAACATTCTGGAATCATAGAGTCATTCCGGCCCTTACCTCACAACTTCACCTCAAACCTCAACCTAATGAGTGTCCAGGACATCAAAGACAAGCTCAGTCTGACGCTACCGAAGGAGTTCTTCAAAAGATTCGAGGGCCTGCACCAAGATCGGGAGGCCGATCAACCCTTCAGCGAATTCGCTGCGTTGCGCAATCAAAAGAGCTCCTGGAAGGGTGAGTCTCTATCCGAAACCGCTATGGAGTCACTGAGAGAAATCAGCCGAGCGACCGAGGTCGTTGAGCTTCTGATTGAATTCAATTCGATTTTTCTCGGTCCGCAGATCTACCGACTTTGCACTGGACAGCGTTGTTCGGTTTCTACAATATGTCCTTATGGGGTCGATATATAACGGTTCTGCCGGAGATCCACGTCGCCATCCCGATCGCGCGAACAGAAGCGGTCAAGTTCAGGCATCACGAGGACACCTCATTCCAAGTGAGTAAACGAATTTTCTCGAATCAGTGAATACGCCGAACATTTCGATGCGATCTGAAAAAAGGGTTATTGGGAGTGCCGAGGGGAGCCATTCCAGCGGGGAATTCTCCTGCGAGCGACGCTGAAATCATTCTTCCGTTCCAGTTCTACCCGGAATGGTCGCTCCTGCCGGAACCGAACGAGTCACTGGAGGCCCTAGCCCGGCCTCTGTTTATTATACTCCTTGTACCCACATTTTTGTTCATTCTGTATTTGTTGATAGTTCTGTATCGTTGTGTGTGTACTCGAAACTACGCTCAATGGCGAGCCCAATGGCATACCAGAGGCTTCGAAAGCGCGATGGTGTCACCGGACGACGTCAAAGCCGGTCCGCTATTCCACGAGACATTTCCGCTCCGACTCAGCGGGCATTCGCTGCCGATAACCGAGATCGCCTGCAGCGAATACAAAAATCTGGTCGTGTCGGCAAGCGTCGACGGAGAAATACGCGTCTGGGACGGGACCAATGGGGGCTGTTTGCAGGTCATCAAGAACCATGACGACGACAGGGTATGGGCCATGACCTGTTACGGGAACTGGCTCATTATCTCAGCAGTTCGAGGGGGTTCAGGGAGGCTGGAGCTGTGGCATGCTCTCGAGAGCAAAAAATATTCGACTGTGGATTGCGATAGTCCCGTCACCTCGATCGCGACTCAAGGCAGACTAATCATGGCGGCTTCGATGTCAGGGCAGCTTTCGTCGTTCGTTGTCGATATGGACAAGCACCGAAAAACGTGTCTGGCCATCAATGGAGGGGTAACGGCCCACAGTAACCCAGTGACAGCTCTGTGTTTCCCCGAGGGTTCACATGTTCTCACAGGGTCGCTCGATCGATTGGTGAAAGTATTCTCGGCCGACGAGCTAGCGTGCGTGTACACGTTGCACGGGCACGGGGGCGCCATCTCGGGACTGTGTGCTGATGAGCGTCAAGCGGTTTCGGCTTGCCTTCACGGCATGCTCTGCTTGTGGGATCTGCTCACCGGGACATGTATCTACTCATTGAATGCTCACAAGGGCTCTATATCCTCAGTTCGCATAAGTGCACTGTATGTAATCAGCTGCTCGGAGACCGAAGGACGTTTCCGCGTATGGGAACGAACTCAAGGTCATCTGCTCCACTCGCGGCAGGTCCGTTGCCGGCAGATGGAACTCCTGTCCGATGACGTTCTGGTCACCTGCGCCGATGACATTCTACTGTGGGACGTGCATTGCGCCGAACAAATCCAAATGGTGCAACTGAGTGGCGAGGTGGGAATCCGGGTGTTGAGGAAAGCTCATGGTAACCTCATTTGCGACTCGGGTCATGATCTCTGCGTAGTTTTCTTCCCGGCGTTGACCAACAAAATGGAGTGATCAACCCCACTAGCCGTAGCGGATAGCAGGGTAACCGACGGTGTATGTACATCACTCACTCACTCACGTCTGTACTGTGTATACTGTTGCGATATGACGAGACCGAGCGTGCTTGTGCAATAATTATTGAATTTTTAAATTGACGTTGAACTTCTCCGAGGGCCCCCGGCTGCTTTCCCCGCTGGAGATGTTGTCATTCTCTGGGAGCGAAACTTTCGATTGTACCGAAGGCTCTGGCAGTCTCGAATGGTCCTCACGCTAGCTAAGTCAAAAAAGAAAGCTTCGAACTCAACAGATGTGACGAAGTAAGCCGCTGCACTTCCATTCACTGTGTATACTTGTACCAGATATACAAATGTTTGTAAATACAGTCTCGGAAAGCTCATGGTTCAGATTAAATATATACTTTGGTATCAGAATAAATATCGAGGCTAAGCTTATTGCAGTCGTGCAGGTTTTCGCCATCTTATCGGACTGTCCTGTCCATCCATGGCGTTCCCTTATGGAGAGAGAGAAGTCGATGCTGAGCAACTCGGAAAGTCACGATCCCGGGGAAAAAGTCATTTTTCTTCTCCCGTGGGGATGCATGGAGCTACGAGTCGGTGCGAAATGGATCGGAGCATTCCACATTGTCGAAGTGTTTGTTCCTGATGGGAGATGGATCTTCGAAGATTTGACGAAATATCACAGAATCTCTCCCTCTGAGTGAAATCGTCCTCTCGATCTTCGAAATCTTCAGTTTGAAGCATAGTGGTCCTCGATAGAGATGGGATCCTTGAAGTGACCTCTATTCGATATGGGGGCCAAAGGGCTTCTGCTGGAATATTCCTCCGCCGCGCCGAAAACCGTCTCCTCTTGGTGATTCGTGCTCCTAATACCACTATTCGCGTGCAGTAAACGACTATAAGTCTCTGATGTTTCCGGAGATTCCTCTGACGAGGATCTCCTCCAGATTGAAGAAACGGAAGTAGATGGAGCCATTCGCAACGCCTCGAATCAATGTCCTATTCAATATCTTGCGGGTTGTTCCCCGTCGTCGCGATGTCTTGATTAAAGGGATGGTTCATCATGAGGAGAACGGAAAGTTGATCCTGGATCTGGGACTGTGACGCTTCGGAGCACCAGGTCCCTCCAAAGATTTTTCAAGTTAAGGTCGACTTCCTCCTATTTTCCCAGAAAACTCATGCTGAGTTCAGGCTCATTATACCGGGTTTCGCCACGGCGGAGTTCGATTTGGACCTTTCCGGTCTTGGCACATTCGTCTGTGTCGCAGGATTTCTGCAGAAACGACGCCGGCGGGACGATCGGAGCTCGACGAGATCAATCGGCAAACGTTTCCGTCCGGCTCATCTTCTACGGCCCGAATCGAGAATATCAGTTGATTTCATTCTGATCGTGTCTCCCATACTCTCCCAGCTGAACTTTGGTATTTGATTGACGATTTGTCTCGGGCTCCGGATTTCCCCCTATGTCGCTCGTAGAAGTTCTCCGAGATTGTCTATTCCGCTCTCCGGATGTCTCAAACAGCAAGAGACGATTGGCGAAACGATGAACACGGATTTAACCATCTCATCAACCGCATCCTACGCTAATATTCACTTGTCATTCTCCGTGAGATTAAATGGTGATTCTGTTGTAGATTCGACGATTTAGAGAGAAGTAGTAGGTATATGAATATGTATCGCCCGCGCATCAAGGGAACGTCGAATCTACGCAAGTTTTACCGAAAAGTCTCGTGGTCGAAGGAATGAACTCAATCATCTAATTAGATCATTACCTGTTCCATAGGAACCTTGCGTTGGGATCTCGCGTCGCTGTAGTCAATCGAACGGAGCAGCTACAAAATGAGTCGGGGCTCAGCAATGGTGCAGGTCGAAAGAGAGAGTGAGGCAGAGCAGAAAACTTTCCTGATTCCTCTGGTCGGGACTATTCGACCAGTGGTAGTGAACGTACTCGCCGGAACTTATCCATATGAATGCCCGTCACTAAGGTTGAAGATATTAACGCTAAGAGAAAGCTTGCTCTTCAAAAAATGATTACGCAGACCGTACCGAGCAGCGAGCTTCTGGACGAAAATCGATCAAGAGGATGATTCTTGGACCCGCCAACTTCAGACACCGTCCTGTCGCTCCCGCCGGCTCGGAGAAGTCCTTTTCAGATGTTCCGCGACGGATCCGTAAGGAAAACTCGCTCTCTATCATGGGCATTGTTAGTATCACCAGGGAATATCGGAGGAATTCAGTCCCGAGAGACTCGACATCTGCGTGATTCTGCTTGACGAATCCTCTCGTTCTGCGACAGTGTACATTGTGCATGTGATTCGAGCCGGGGAAATTTCGCTCTTTGGCAGCCGAGCACTCAGTTGAGTTTACCGCCCCGAAAGCTCCGTTCATGACCTTTGGAGCTGTTGAATTCCGACTCGGCATTCGAGAGTCGTCCTAGCTTTGCTCGTTGTTGATTCCGTTGCATAGTCGACTCGATCCCGGCTCAGACCTACCTGCCAGATGGATTTCAAACTCTTCTTTGCCGCTCACGCGACGATTGAGGCCCCCGGTAGCACCTCCGTGGGCTCGTTCGGTGCAAATGTTATCCTTGCCTACAGCGACCGCCGATGCAGACTTCGAATGGTTTCTGATCGGGAGACAAGGTAATGATATTATGCACAATGTTTGATGAGCCGGAGTATTCAGAGTGTAGTGACTTCCCAGCCTCCAGGTGTATCTCGGCCGTCGAGCTTCTTGCGAGACATGCTACATGGAAGACTTTGGCTACACTGAGCGACCTCGCTCCGAACAGGGGGGTTCCCGGACCAAAAACCCAGATTATGTTGACTGAGTCCTTTATGTTTGAACTTTTCTCGACAGCCGTTGAACGAACGCTGCGATTCGGATCGACAATGCCCCAGTCACTGAGCTGCTCTTGGGAACAGGATGAAGCTCGATTCGTCCCGCCACAAATCGACAATCTCTCGTATCCCTGAAGCGACGACGTTTTCTCTGTTATTTTCGCCCAGCTGAGATGCTGCGATTCATACGGGTCGCCTAGGAATTCGACTTGGGTAATTCTTCTCCGCTCCCAGTCTCCAACAAAATTCTATCCAGATTGGGTGAGAGTCACTAAGCAGAACTCCAAGATCGAGATACTACAGTTCTCCCCAGGAGGCTCGTCCTTAATTCTGCAAGACTCTACCAATCCTCCTCTGATCGAGGAGAATCGAGACCTGCTGATCTGGATCATCCGAGCGGAGAATCTGATACTACTGCAAGGCATAAGACAGCGGAGTGCGACCCTCGCAGAACTTGGAATTCTCAGCGCGTGCCGACAAATAAGCTTTCGAGGACGGTTGGACCACGGGATACGCAGGGAGGCATCATGGAATTGGCAGCTCATCAGTGTCACGTTTTCTTGAGCCGAATTCGTCCTTGACGTGCATTCTGCTCGTCACGGATATCAGTGGAAATCGCTGATACATTTAATGAATCTGAAAGTGAATGAGCCTTACGACACACGTCACAACCTTCGATGCCGCAGGCGACATCCCAGACGCATGTTCCCGAGCATTCGGAATGGACTGCGATATTCCCGCCAGCAGTTGACCTAAGACAAGTCTGCATGGGAAAACATTCAGAAAGAGTTCACGAGGGACAATGGAAGAAGAGAGTTTCGATGATTTCCATGATTGTGACCCGATGCTAAAACTTTCGACAGAACGAGAATTGAGCAGATCAAGACTCGAATCTTTCGATCGGGTATGCGGGAAATTTCTGCTAGCTTCTTCTCCCTTTTCCTTCGAGCAGCTCCGATAGTTTCTCTTCCGGTACTGTGCCCGGATCTTGCTGCGGGGATTGAATTGAACACATTTCAGATTACAATAATTGATACTACAGACACAAATCGGAGATCGGGAACTCAGAGACGTCTCGGCCCAGCGGGTGGCTTCGTCGACTTTCTCTATCTCAGCCTGATAGACAATGGTCCGTCCATAAGCCGTCCGATCCGAACCGAGAAACCATTCCCGGAGACCTGGAAGATCTCAAGCATGCGTGAGCAGATTGAGATGGAAAACGTATGCGGGTGGGTCAAGGCCGGCACCTGCATGCTCCGCTGAGAGCCAGGATCGCGGAATTGGCCCCCGAACGTTCCACGGAATGGAATGCGCATAGGCAAGTGGCGAGGGCGACACGTTGAGCACTCGAGTATGATGAATTGTATGCTCGCAAAAATCGCTATTAATTCCCACCAACGATGATTCGTTGAGGAAATTGGCGAGCTACGGCGAGTACGGCGCGACTTGATTTCAAGATATCAGCTTCCGTTTCCGGCCTTGAAGACTTTGCTTCTCAGATTTCGTTCCCACCGAGCAATCGAGGACTCTGATCGCGACATCTTAATATTATTCCTTTCCCTACCCCCGGATCACAGCGAGCAAACCCACTCTGTCGGGGTCTCATAGATACGCCACTGTTCAGGATGTCGGTCTAAAGTCTTCCGAATATTTATATGTGAACGGAGTCATCGACGGAGATCTTGAGAAGGATGGATCCCGATCTCTCCTTCGCCGTTTCCGATGGGATTCACGATAGACCATGAGGACGTCTCATGGCTCATGGCGCGTTTCTCACTCTCGGCCGAGGGACGAAGCGATAGAATTTCCGACGTCTTGGGTGAATCAACAGATACCCTATACTCTATACAACAGTCCCGCCGACAGATCGGGCGACTGTTATTGTACCGGCTCTCCGTCTTGTAGGAATAGGCCTTTGTTTCGTTGTTTCCAACAATCATTCTAGCTCGCTCCCTCCGGGGCAGCGTACTTCCGCGATCTCTTCGTCTTTCTCGACGTCTCTTCGTTCAGTTTGCAATCGGTGAGCACAGGCGGCTCCGAATGTGCGCATGAACGAGTTCTGCTCGAATAGTCCAATACATATGGCGCAGAACCGGTTCCCGGTTTCAGGTTTTCGATGATCCATCAGCAGTTTCGGAATATAAATTGCCGATAGCGAGAGCTTTCATGTGACCAAACTCATGTCAAGGTCTGCGCCGAAAGGATACGGACAACATAATAGGAAGACGACCGTTAGTAATCAGAAGGGAATTATTTTGATGCAGTTTCGATGAATGACTCTCGACAATGTTCCTCCGGAATCCGATGAGTCTAGCCTATCAATCGATATCGGGCGCCCCGACAAGGGTCGTCTCTATGCCTAGGGGAACGACCTACTGAAGAATTCCATCAGCGCAGCGGAGAGGTCCACCACGAATTTTTAAGCCCACTCTGATGCTAGGCCCCGAGTTTTGAGCGCCCGCCATAGTTGTGATTCCTGTCTAACCCCGAAACAGTCCGAATGAGTCGCGACATCGTCGTTCTGCACGGTCCACTCACGGTAGAGCCTGATTCTTGCTGGGAGAGGAGCTCACGAAGGCGAATTGAGCTGCTCGGGATGTCTCCGCAGCCCAATGACATAGTTCAGAACGGAAGAGCGGCACGCGATGAGGTTCGAAGGAACTCCTACTGACGATTTTCTCTTGAGTGGATTCTTCGAAAGAATTAGAATGTTCGCGGAGAATTCTTCGGTTGAATGTAGTACGGGAACACGAATCCTAGCTTCTGAATGAGAGGTGCCACGGAATCGTCGCTGAATTGAGCTTTGTGAGCGCCCTCTCTGTCCTTAACCAAAATGGCCGTATTCGGGATACAGTTAGACCTCCGCCCAAAGAACACGGCCATAGGTCTCTTGGTTTGAAAAAAATCATAAACGCGATCATCTCTCATGAGTCATGAGGAACCGAGCATTCTGCTTTTTTTTTTGATAGCTTGCCCTTCGGATGTGACTCGCTTATAGTTCAGGAACCTCTGCGCGAGTCCTCGGAGTTTTTTTCGGATAAATAAAATGAGCTCGATTGACTGACGGTTAGTCTCGTCTTCTGATCTGATGAGAGACATGCCCCATATAGAGGCCCAACCATATTCTCAAATCGCCTTTCTTCTCCTCGTAAGCCCAATCCAGAATGGACCGGCATACTCCAATAAAACGGAAGGTTTTCCTCCGAATGAGGAGAATCCCCCAGACTTGGAAGTCTCGGAATCACCCTCTCTGCGTCGACACCGACACAGACCCTTCTGCTCGGTCGGTAACCTGAGCCCCCGAGCTCGAGAGACGGCGCGGTGCCAGCGTGGCTCATTTTTTTCTGACAAGGATGGGGGATCGAAATGTGATCTGTGCAGTCTTCTCGAGCATCTCGATATGTTCCCCTTTTCAGAGTGTTATTCGCGCGGAAATACACACGAGGTTGGCGCGCCTCAGCCGCCGCAACCGCTGCAAAGAGGCTCCGTTGTGATGCGCCCTTTCCCGCGCGGCCGACGCTGTCCTCTCCGCCGAGTCTCTCTCAAATCCCCTCGACCCTCGGGTTGTCATGACACGAAGAACGCTATAGGGACCGTAGGGGCTGTGAAGTCCAGTTCGTCTACCCGCCTACAGCACGCCTACATACGGATTAGTCGCAGGCGTGTGATCTCTCGGAATCCTGGCGGCAGTGAGTAGGCCGGGCGGTCCACCAGTATTTCTCTTTGTGCAAATGCACGGTGTCGCATAAAGTTCGGAACCGGCGTTCATCGACGACCACGAACGAAGTACGATGCTGTACAACGGTGTTAGTGAAGTGTGATCTTGTGCCATACGCTCCACGATGCGGATTAGGATTATCTCGACTTTGACTTGGCTGCTCGCATTGTGCGCGAGTTCAGCCAGAACGACCGAGCTTCTCGGCAGCGAACTCACGTCGCCCGACCTCAGGTGAGTTGCTGCTAAGAACGTCACATGCATGTACTTCTCTTTCGGAATAAATGAGCGCCTTTCCCGGTGTTCCACAGAAGAAAATCATTTCTTACGGGAGGATCTCCCAAGTCTCGGAAGTTGATTATTTTGCTCCATGGGAGTCTGTCTGTGTGAAGCCAATCAAGACGCTCGGATTTCAAGCTAGGAGACTAGCCTCTGAGAAAATCCGAGAGTCCTAGGTGTTTTTTGTTTGTTTTCTCTGGTCCGCGCTGTTCGTCAGTCAAAATAGATCACGTTACATCGAAGACTCTCGAGATCTCGGCCTGACTGCGCGGAACTTAACGGCAGAATCTAAACGAGCGGCAACTTGAGATGACGACGTTCTATGCATGAGCAATGCGAACTCTGCGGCGGCACGGCTCAGGTTCGAGCGGTGCGAGTAGACGAGGAACCCGAGTTGCTTTGTCCTCTGGAAGACGGTCGAGGGATGACATTCGCGAATTCCGTGCCAAAGCCACCTAATTTGACCTGTCCACTGATGGGGCTGATCCTTTCCGGCGAAGTAAGGTGGATTGTCGGCGGCGGATTCTCAATGTGCAGCCAAGGAAACCTTCGTTAAGGGAACTCTGATCATTGATGAGACAAAGGGATCGGCAATCGTCGATTAACCGTGTAAACGGTAGCTTCCCTCCGGTCAGACTGCTTTCCGCCCAGTCGCTGAGTCAAGTTATCAGAGTGCCAGTGTCCGACTTGTGAGGTAGACCCGAGTTCCCTCTCGCTAAGAGACGTTCAGTGTCATTGCCACACGCGGCTCTCCCCGACCTCCCCCGCTCTGCATCGAAAAAACGATAAAATATCGCCTATAAACGATAAAATATGATGCATCTTTCGATACAGCTCTAAACGAGAGGACGCATGAGCACCCCAGATCAAGTTCAGAAATCCATCGTCCGGGTATGGATTCTTTCTAGAGAAAATCTTTCGCGCGGAGATTCATTCCTGCGCACGCATGGATGTCTTCATCTACCGTCTGAGTGCCTCCGTCCGGAATTTTCCGGTTCTCTGGGAAGACTTGGGGACGCCGGCGTCCCTCACTCAGTGGCACTCAAACGGATCCCTATTTCGATGTGAGTAGTAGATTTCCCACTCCCAACCCCTTGGGCTCCTGTTCTCGCGTTTCTGATCAGATCGTTCCGGCGAGCGGCCTGGCTCAGGGAATCGCATCCTCGTCTCCGAATGGTCCCAGGATTCGAGTCGAAGAGTTCTAGAAGGCTCCCGCCCACCCGCGAACGTCGTCGTGATTCTTCTAGCTCCCATGCTCTCGCGGAGTGCTCATGGGAATCGAATCTCGTCGCGGGGAAAAAGCCGCTTCCCCTTCTAGATCGAGAGGCGGATAGCTCGACTCAGCTCGAGGATTAGCCGCTCGATTCCGGGAGGAGAAGTTCGGCCGAGCATTACATTAGCGATTCCTCTTGAAGAGCGAACGGTCGAAGCCACGATTCGATGACAAACGGCTCACATGACTACCGGCGCTAAGTGGATGAAATCTAGTCAGACGGCGATTCCCACAGAAAATATCGAACCAGAATCACGCTCATTGAGACGCCTTACGTAACAGCAAATCAACGGCAGCAAAACGTCTGCGAGGCAATCGGCTTCCGGCTAACTTGTAAATAAAAGCACTGGATGTAATTTCCACGAATTTTCTCGTTGCGCAAGGGAACTTCATTTTCGCGGCACTCTCTGGCACCGACGGAGTGAGTCGGACGCCTCGGATCATTCTAATCGATTACCGGAACGACCCAGACCCTAATGCCTTGTGTGTGGAGCGGCTCACACTAAAACTTCGGGTAGACTTCGGTAGAGTTCGTGGATTGCTTCGCCGAGGGAACGAAGCAGAGACTAATTTGAGGACTTCTCATACCTATTTTCTCGGGAAATCTTATCCGGAGAGACTCTCGCGGCTCTTTGTGAAATATATTTATGACGCACAAAGTGACGTATGAGACAAATTCCTTTTTATAGAAGCTGCCGGGAGCCTTCTGACACCTGTTGGCACGCTTGACCCTCCCCACTCCTCTCCCTCTCCCGGAAAAGTTCGCGCGTACAGGACGCAAGGAACACATACGGAGATGTATGACGTCATCATTCCCTTCCCCGCTTCCCATATGCCGGATCAAGCTGGATCCTAGGAGCCAATTTGAGGCCTATCGGCTCACCTGGAAGAAATTATTTCCGTTTCCCCGTTCAAACCTCTCAAGTCGTCAGAAAGCGATTGAATCTCGTCTCAGATTTCCCATGGGGAGTTGACCTCGTCCCAGAACCCGCTGCGCCGGCAACCTGTGCGGTTCGAGCTACCATAGAATCACGGGTGTCGAGAAATACGCGGGTCTGTCACCGCTCGTACCGCCGTGTCTCCTGAACAGCCCGGACCGCTTCAGCTTGACGAAGTCTCAGGCCACAAGTGTAGTCCCCGACGCTCCAAGGGAACATTCTGAAAAATTTGCTTGGAGCTCGCGCACGAGGAATAATCACTGATTGATTTGGAGCATTCGTGTGCCGGATCCATGATTATCAGGATTTCATCGGACGAACGAGTCTTCTACAGATGCGGATACTTGGTATGGAGAATTCTCCTTTCTGGCACTAATCTTCTGCACACCCTTTCCTCTACGAGACTTGATCGACGACTCTTTGATCGAAGGAGGAACTCGAGGGGGAAGACCGATTTCGGTGCCGGTCCGGACGTCTGCGCATTCGATTCAGATATCTGGCTGGGGAGAGTCTTGCCCACTGTTCATTCGGGATGACACTTCCGAGCAAGACGGAATCCGCGAGACGTTTATGCGAGGATACGATCACCCGTCAGTCCGGCGTGCGAACGGTATTAATATGTAGCGCATGATCGAATAGTTTGCCGTTAATCGACCCGGATACTCACGTGGCTACCGAGATCGCAGACCTAGGGATACGGATGAGATTCCATTGCGCATTCGTGAGGGACAACACGACGGGAATAGGCAATCCATTGAGGTGAAGTCGGCTGTTCTGAATATCCGTATCGCTCCTCGGAATCGTGTTGAGGTGGCGCAAGATAAGCGATTGAGATACGACACGGGAATTCGGTGTACCGTCGCTCAGACGTCGGATCATCAATTATTGAATTATCTGGACAGGCCACTCCAGCCGGGAGAGAGCGCCTCTACCCGACTCACACCTTACAATAAATTACCTAAGCTGAATGCCTCGTGACTCTCTTGTGATCGACATCCCTTCTCGAAGGCTTAGGTCCGCTGCTGATTCCTGAGTGAAAAGTTCCTTATGTTCCAGGAGCCAAGGATCGGCCTTACCCGAAGAAGAAGGATCCCACGGTGGCATCGCGCTACCGACCCATTCTTCGGGTCCCCAGGTGAGACATGCTCCGCGACAGCGAGCCATATCCGGTAGGACGACGAGGAACAAGTCCACTGAGCACTTTCCAACGTCTATCAGGTCACCCCCCTCCATCCGGGATCGAACGATCACGAACACCATGAGAGACCGACCACGTTCATTATTGTGGCGCTGGATTTCGAGCACGTCAGCGCCCCATTCATAATTGTCGTCTGGATCATCATCGCTGGACTAGCGAAAATCGGTGAGTACATTCAATGTGTCTTCCGTATTTCTAATCTGAGACGAAAAATCTCAGCGAGAGCCGTCGTCGGTCCGTAGAATCCTTGAACATCCGATATATGACAGTAATCTATCACGTCTCCAAGAAACAGAAGCGAGGGTGCTGAATGAGAATAAAAACACTTCGATTAACTGATAACGTCGGGTGCGGTAATTTATTCAACACCAAGAGCTGCCGGGAACTCCATTATTGTCAATTGTCATTCAACACAAATCGGACCGAGCTCCTGGCCATACGCGCAGGGTTGCAGCCTAGTAGTATGCGAAATTGACTCGGTCCAGGAAAAAACTACGGAATCCAGGCGCGATTCGTGGGGCGGCTATTAGAGAGAGGAAGGGGAGGGGTGGGGGTACCGCTCGGAAACCCCCATGTCTTCGGTCTCAGGAAGAGATTCTCCACCTGTCGTATGCCACTCGGTTGAAGGGGACGTCTCGCGGGAAAAACGCGAAAATGTATCACTTGCGAACTGTATTGGCGATTTTCGAGCTCCGGCTCCACGTGATCTTGACCTCAGAGGAGCCGACATGGCTTGAGTGTCGCGTCGTGAGCCGATCCGCCGGCCGTTGTAAATTGAAAAAAATATTTATCACGCCAAATGAAATCCGTTCGTCTTTTCCGGTGGCTCGGCGGAAGGCCCAGAAATGTGGCCATGCCCATAGCGTTGCCGCAGGGCAGGGTGTTCGTCGTCGATGAAGCCGCGCCGCATTACCAAAAGCACACAGGCAGACTTTCATAAAGAGCAGCACTCGTAAAATGCACTCATAGGCGAACGAATAAACATCTCTCGAGTGAGTTCCGGACACGTCGGCTGAACAACAATGATATCGAACAAATACCTAGTACTATGAGAAGTCAACGCGCATGAATCATTACAAAATGAGCATATCCAATCTGGCGATGCAAGGTCGACAAGATCCGTTCCGAGTTTTTTTCTTCGGTTCTCGTTCACACTTTTTTCTACCATTCCTTGCGTAGCGTTACACGCGAGTTGTTCCGAAGCTATTCCAAGCGCTCAGCGTTAATACAATTTGTGCGAGGAGCCACTTCACGGAAGCACATCACAACAGCACAGGTACCGAGTCACGTCGAAACATGAACTCGACAATAAAAAAAAAGACTCCAGATCTCAAAGTGGAATTTGAGCGTCGAACGTTGATCCCAATCAGTTTCGACTTCGATGAGGGCGACCCCCATGAGCGGTAGACTTCTGAAAAACTCCTCCAAAGAGACAATTCGGTCATATCGATCCTCCTCCGATTCGTGCCGATGAGTAGCCGAATGCGGGCGAGGCCGACGCTGCCGGGAATCTGATTCGAATCGGACGGGAAAGATCCGCGAAAAGTAGTTCGTTTGGACAACCTTTCAAGGTCGACACTCGTGTTTGCTGACAGCATTCGACGGATTCTCAGCTATTGACGCGAATCGTTGTGGTGCGTTTTAGAGCCGAGTGTGACCGACGTTCCGACTCCGTGCCGCAGTTTCCGCATACGTTCGCACGTCTGCCTAGCAAGAATTTCGCAAGAATTCCCCATCTCGAGATTGACTCGCGCAACTTATCCTAGTCGAAATCGAGCAGCAGACAGCGGAGTTGGGGGCGCGATCCACGCGAGGGAAATATATATTCGGGTCGATTCCGAAGGTTCGACAACCCCGAGAATCCCCAGAAGGAGCGATATTCTCCTTCCGAAAACATGCAAGGTCCATTTGCGCAGAGTCGAGTGACTTCTCACCATGAGCTTCCGACTGCGACGACGCTCCCTCTCTCTTCGCCTCGTGAGGACGGCTTTTCTTCCCTCCGCTTCTCCATCACTCATATGAGGGGTGCGCGGATCCGCGTTGAAAGGAAAGCTGATCTGGGGGAAATTCTAATGTGGCCGGCTGTAATTAGCGGAATCGGGATACGGCAATCACACTTTTGGCGATTTTCGTTGCCCATCGGCAGCATCAGAAACCTTCGGCGTCGTTTTCAAGAGCGCTCTCTTTGATTTTTCCTCGAAGCTACTTTCTGCCTCCCTGTTGGATCTTCTTATATCAGATTCGAGCACCAGAGGAAGCTTGGGATTCCTCCCGGCAGCAAATCCGTTCTGAACCCCACGCCGCCGACCTACCTTACCGCATTTAGACTATTATGCTCTGTGGTTAGTCCCCGTTAACAGAAATTTACGTCATCCAGAACGAATGAGCTGATGCGGGTTGTTGTCATCATTATTTTTGGATCTCCGTCCGGTGCTCCCGTCTGGACTGGATTGAACGAAACCGTACGATTTGGTTCACGTCAAGAAACAAGCGAACGTTGACTTTCAGCCGGCGAGTCAGGATTTGTCACATTGCTTGGGTTACCTTCATTTTCCATTTCCGGTGGTTTTTCGGCGTGAACAGTGAAACTTCCTTAGAAAGCTCGCTCGATCATTCGCCTCCCTGCCTGCCTGCGCACGCGGCCACACGTCTTTCGACTGGGTTCGTTTGTCTCGACTATTCTGTTACTCCCAGAGAATTAGTTTTTACTGCACATATCCCCACAATAAGGTTTTTCACTAAGTCAGTGCTCGGCGGCTCTATGTCTACAGAGGTGCAAAAATATCGCGGGGGAACTATGCCGTCAATTCTGTCGCGCGAGCTAACTACTCGGAAGCTGCGGAAGCGTACTCGCTCCTGAAGAGGACTCCGTCCCGGGACTCGAATCGATCCCTCGACCTTCATAGAGGAAATATTTTCGTCGACGGTGGCGAAATAGCATCGATTGGGACGGCGCAGTCGATGACGCTTATGACGTCGATCATCGACGCCATTTGGCGCGTAAAAGCTCTGGGCTACCACCAGCACAATTAGGAAGAGCCCCCGGCCTCTTAACTAAGTCACTGAGCGGCCCCCCTCGCGGTAGCTAGACTGGTTACGTCGAGAATCGAATTCCTCTGCTCGCCTCAGGAAGTTGACGCTTCTTGACGCACCTTTTGTGACTGTTGTCGTGTTTTTGTCTCGTCGCTCCTGCTGTAGCTCTCACTGGCCGTGTCTGACTGTAAGTGAGGCATCAACTGACAACCGGTGGGAGGCTCGACGGCTTCTTCAGTGGGATAGTTACCAGAAGATATGCGGACTTGGGAGTTCGCCGGAATCGGAGCAGAGAAGCTTCGACGAATGGGTAGAGATTCATCTTATCAAATTATTCGGATCATCGTGACCAGGCGACAGCTCCATGTTCCGTGGGTCTTCCGAAGCTTGGGTGAGGAGGCAAGGAGGCTTCCTTCGACCATTTCGTCTCGAGAGTCTTTTTCTTCGAGAGCCATAGGGGGATTTCGCGGACCGCGCATTCATCGAGGTGGCTATCTCGCTCTCTCTACATACTTTGCTTATCGACTACTTGTAGCTCTTCCTGGAAGAATCCACATGGATCGATGGGATGGAGCTCGAGCCGATTCCCCACCGAGGTCCCACGCACGTCGATCTGATCGAATCGAGGCCAAAGAGTCGGCCAAGAAAATTCAATCTCGATAGGATTTTTATTGTTGAAAAGCATAGCGACGGATTACGAAAGCAAGGCGGCGATGCGATATTTCTTCCGCACAATTATGAGCCAGTGATTATCCATCAACTCTCTCACCATCGTATTCGGAATATGCTTCGACTGACTTAAGCACGTGATTGAAAAACGCCGATGGCGACGACCGACGTCAATTTTCGTAGACGACAGTGACGAATGCCGTCGGTGACTGGCTGGCTGGCTGTGGTCGGACTGACTGAGCTGGAAGTGCTGAGGCCTTCGGAGCGTCACTTACGGCGACGACCACAATGAATGCTTTCGGAGTTTTGGTCAGGTTAAAAATCGTCAGAAAAAACGGAACAAGCACTCACTACTCGACGCTGGTGCAAGCGGTGCCCTGAAGAGACTGAAGACCCTAAGTGAAGTCTAAACGAGTCAAGCTGAAGAAGCTTCGGTTCGCTCTTCATTACGGTCCCGCAGAACTGGAACCTAGTCTCGCCGAAGCGAGCCGAAAATGACACAAGCTTCCCTTCGTGCCGTTCGGATCCGAATAACAATATGTCTCTTTGAGAAGGTGAGAGACGGAATCGAATAGCAAACACGTCCCGCAAAAGCACAGGGAAAACAAAGCGATTATTCGATTCAGAGCGTCTGGGTCGCGAGCTGCAAGCATCTCTATAAAACAATAAATAAAAATATCCGAAAAGTTTGCTCAGAGCTTCGTACGGCTCCAAGTTCCAATGCACGAACAGAGAAGGAATCTCCGTGTAGAGTTTCGATCCCTCAGGGATTCTCGCTTGGAAATTCGAATTCCAGTAGCGGTAGTGGCAAAAAATGGTGTGTCACAGCCTCCCCGATGGAAAGCTCCTCAGTAAATCGGCGGATCGTAAACGACCAAGGATAACGCTATCTCTTCGTGGGCCATAACGTTTTCAGTTTGGGCTATGGGTAGCACGACGATTCGCTGTTCATCTTCGGGAAGACTGTCTATTCCTGTTGTCATACTCGCCGCAGTAAGGGAGAAAAATTTCCGTGTTTACGAGCTGAGGGTCTCCAGCAAACTCGGGGGCTCCCGAGACCAAATTTTTCGCGGGCCAGACCCGAAACAGTTTCCAGGATCTGTTCAGCGTAAGGGCTCGATCATTTCTCGAAAAATGAAGTCATGCTCCGTATCAGAAGATGGAATGGAAAAGAGCTCATGCCTGCAGACTGGATGCCAAGAAATTGACAGAACATACGAGTCATTGGATAATGGGGCGATACGTCCGAATCTAAGAGAGAAGTATTCTGTGTGCTTCAAGGTTCCCATCGAGCTCGTCTGACCGTGTTCTGATCAGGAGCGGGTCGATGGGTATTTACCGATTCATGTGAATATCACTGCATCGATACGGCGTGCTTCGCGATCAACTCCTGGTTTGGTTCAAGAGCGTCTGATCTGTCTGGATTCCCAAATTTCCCCCTGCAGTGTGGCGGGTGTCGTTCGGGAGAATTAATGTTCATTCCGTTATTAACCACTTCGGTAGAAACAGAAAACGAGCACGTGACGTCATACGGTCCGGTGCGATAACAGCCCCGGGCGTACACTTCAGGGTCTGATGGAAGATCGGAAACCGCTTTTAGAAGTAGACTTCCTGTTTCTTCTCGCACGCTGAGAACACAATGCATTGACCGAGAGGGCAATCGCAAGCAGTCATTATCGATTAATTACCCCGAAAGAATCCACGCCACGGCTTCTTCTGAAAAAAGATAGTCGCACAGAAGCGCTCGGGTCCTCAAGTTTCCTTTCTGGATGACGGTCGACCGCGTTGACACCCGAACGTATTCATGGAACTTGACGGGTGTGATGCAAAGGTCGGTTTTGCGTTAAGACATCGATCGGATATGTCGGGAAGGCTAACCGCAGACAAAGACAAGACTCCTGTGTCACTGAAATCCGAGTTTGACAGACGGGTTCGTGAATTGGCAGAAATGAGCTAAGCGTAGTAGTTTTCTGTCCACGAGCTGGAGCCACTGAGGACCTGCTTACAGAAATTATTCGCAAGTGCAAAGACAAGGTCGGATGCTCGGATAAGCGCTCAATCGAGGCTCACACGACGCTCCAGGAAGTCTCTCAATGAGAATGAGCAGCGCAAACGGCTTCGTCGAGCCGTCTAGCGCCTCCGTCGTGTGCTCTCTCTCGGGCGATCAGCTCGTGCGTGAGCACGACTCGAACCCCAGGTCGGTCTTGTCGATGTCAACATTTCGGAAACATAATGTGGAAGGTGGGGACCTCGTACTCGACCGTCTTCCTGGAGCTCTGGCCACGATTCCCCCCCGCCCCCGGATCGAATCCCGCTCTTGATATCGATCTTCGGCACTTCGAAAGAGGCAGGGGGATATTGTAAGTTTTTCCTTGTCCTTGAACTATCGCGGGGGCTCTCTGAGCCGAAGAGCAGACCCCGTCGCAAGCTCCCACTCAGCCCACCGGTGTAGCCAAGACGGCGCCATTGATAACTACGACCCGCAGTGTGTATCACTCGGAGGAACGGCAGCAAGTGACAATGACAACGCCTCCACATAGCGCTGAGGATTCATCCCGTGGAACGAGCGCTTTTACGGAAGCTATTTCACAATCATCGGTCGGCTCGTCATCATTTATTTATTTCTGCATTCTCCTGACTCATTAAATCACTGAGAGCGATACTCCTCCCGGAGTTTTCTCCGCGCTAGATATTGGCAAACAACGAGCTCCCTTAACCTGAGATGCTCCCGAAGGATGTATGCACAGTAAACAAATTTTCGCGATCGGACGAGCTCGTCTACTTGTGTCGTAAACGACCCGTGTATACCGCCGTACAACGCCAGTAGAACTATTTCAAGTCTATATTTACATAAGAACTTACAGCCTCCTCCGGGGTTCGCTGTTATCCAACCGGGCACATGGGAAAGGCTGCGCGTCGATTCGTTGCAAAGCTGGTAGCCGGCGCGAAGTCCGAATAACCTACGCCCGATTGAATCAGTCGACTGCTGGAAACTTCCGCGGTTATGGAATATTTTGAGTGGACGGGATTTCGACGAAATTCGTCGGTATCCACAATAATCGTCGGGACTTCGGAAGTCACGCCCACATTCTTTCCGTGTCTCACGAGGGGACTCTCCAAAAATACCTTTGCTCTCTCCTCAGTTCGACTGAAACAGCATGTCGTATGTCCGCCAGAGCAGCGCAGCTATCCGGGAACCAGAGTGAGGAGACCGGGGACAGGATTCCGTGACTCAGGCTGACGTTGGAGAGCGTGAAAGCTTTGAGGTCCTTCCCCGAGATTGAACTTTGTTCCAGATTAGGCGTTTCAGTTCAGGTTTAATGTCCTAATCCGGAAGATGCGACGGAGAAAACGAAAGCCTCACATGTGGAATCTGTTCCTCGTCGGGGACATTGATTAGCTGTCACTCGTGAACTATCTCATGATGCGCATTCTATCGAAAATCAGAGGATTTCGCCGAAAAACTTACAATTGTTAGACAGATCAGAGCCGTGAGAAAACTCGGGCGACTCCAGAAATTCACCGTGGAGGAACAACGGGATTGATCCCATTCGCCCGTATGATTCTATTCTCTCTCTGATTCTCTTACCAGAAAGTTGCAAGACGAGCGATCAATCAAATCGATCGGACGAACGCAATCTCGGGACATTTTCCTGTTCTTTTAGTCTTTCAGAGTTGACGGACTGGCGTCTGCCACACATCAGAAACTTCGCGTTCCTTCCTGATCTGTCGGATCCTAACGACTCAGTGGGTTCCAGTAATTCACGATACCAATCTACCTTCGCGATTTGTCTCATTCAAAGGAGGAGGACGGCTGAAGCATCAAAATATTAGGGGTCTATCGGGGGTTGTCTTCCCTGGAGTCGTTCCCGCGAGTACGGATCTAATCATATGCTATTATGCTAACTTTCACCATGTTCAAGAGACTCCGAATAAGTACCCCTCCATCGGAATAGCCGCCCAGTCACGCCTTGTCTGCATCCGAAGCCTTTGTTAAGCAGATGTGCCCTCACATAGTATAGGCCTTATATAAGCGACGAAGCTGCGGCAATGAACGCTTTTCTGTGATGATCTTCGCTTACTTCGAATGCTGCTCGGCCGGTTAGTGCCCAGTATTTCGAGTCTGGAACGGGCTGCATTTAACGCTCTGCCACACATGTTGCGGCCTTGGGACTTCGCAGAAAAATCCTATTCCATCTCGAGTTTTTGAAGCTTTTCGTTAAGACATCTCGTTAAAACGAGGAATCGGTTCAGAGGATCGTTCCGCTGCTTCCGATCGCCCTCCAGCTTGCGTCACAGCGGAGTCGTCCCGCGACGAGCTCTGTCCACGTCTGCAAGACAGAAAAACTGAGAGCTCTCCTCGAGTCCCCCGGATTAGGTAGTCGATTCCCTATCGAATACCACATGATATCGTAACCACCACTCAGATGATCGATGATAATGGTATACGATAGACGGGGCTGCTTCAGACTCTTGAGTTTCGGTCGTTTCGGTGCAGAGTGCTTTTCATGCCTCAGCTTCCGTCGAAGGTGATGCTGATGAGCGTATTCGCCTTACCGTTCTAAGAGACAGAATAATTCAGAGTAATTGTCTGGGGCCGCGAACGGTTCCGCTCGTCAGCTCGTTCACTTCCCGAAGCAATTCGATACACTACGGCTGCTTTTCGGTCATAGGTTAACCGACAGCGTATTAGAGATGGTACGATATGAGCTTGACGTCGCAATCGGATTCATTATCTGAATACAAAAAGCCAATCAACTAAAACGTTCTTTACACATCAACACGAGCGTTATCTGCCGTGCAACCGTGCCCAGAAACCAATACTGGGGATCGTGTCGACTAATTGTGCCACAGCGCTCGGCTTCGATTCCGTCGTTGTGAGATCGGCAGGATCAGAAGATGTTGCGTCTGGGCGACGGGGGAGATTCTGGAAGAACCATACGTCGGTCAAACCTCAGGATAGTCTCAGCCTCCGCCGGATGCCGAGTCCATAGCACCAGAGTCTACTTCAGAATCTCTCCGGTTCGGCACCTCGACGTGCCATGTACTCTTTACATATCGCGTCCCTCGACGTTCCGGGAAAGTCTCGGAGGCAAATAGGTTCAGACAAGGACTTCGTGCAATGCTTGTGCATTTCTTCAACGTAGATAGAGTCGGCCGTGCACCCTGAGCCTTGCGATTTCCTTCCTGCCCTCATTTGTCGTCCGCCGCCTTCTGGACGAGGGTTCAGACCTTCGTTAGAGACTCCGAGGGGAAAATTCCTCGAATGTCGGAAGTTCCTCCGGGAAAGTCCTTGCTATCGAATGGAGCTCACCAGGACGACTTGACTCCTATTGGAGACGCTTTCCAACGGAATGACAATTCCGAAACTCGATTCTGAGTATCACTTCGTAGAACTGAGGGAGGGTCGCCTAGCAACTCCACCGGGGACTCGCGAAGTGCAACCGAGAGGGTTGAGGTCGATGCGCTCGCTGGGCGGCGCGGCGCCACTGGCAGAGCGCGGAAATGCGAAGAGCCAGACCGATCCCCGTGACGCTGGCAATTGTCCACGTGCACGAGGGGGAACCTGCTCCTCCCCATGACAGATGAGAAGAGGAGACCTCTTCTCATCTGTCATGCGTCTGTCTGTGTGAACGGTCTCATCCTCGATCCTACAAACACTTGAAGCGAGAGTCGTTTCTTCTTGGAGTCTTCTCTGGGGCTCGCTTGGAAATTCTATCTGAAACTTCCGCATTGACCAGTGCGCCTTCCTCCGGGGGAAAACCGCCCGCGGCAATGCGCCGTGTCTGCGCTCTGTCCACAGCCTATTCCTAAATAGGTAATCGCTAATCATCTCGAGGATGGAAACACGTGTTCTCATACCGCGGACTGTCGCAGGCTCCTCTTACATAATATGATAATGATAAGCCCGGAAGGATCCGGACTGACGAAAGAGAATTCTCTCATATCCGAGACGCTGGAAAATCGCGGCTTATTCTTAGCTTCCTGCTTACAGGTTTCCATCTCACGCCGAAGCTTCACCAGATCTGTCCTGAGTCATGCATCCTGATCGTGATCGGGGTTCTGATCGGCTTACTCTTCCACTACGCAGGCGTCGAGGTGAGTTTTGAGTGCGAGGAGTACAGGGTAACTCGCGAGGAGGGTTCGGAAAGCCCAGCCTGTCTCATTATCCCAAGCTGGTGTTTTCTTTCAACGCCCGCTGTACCCCAGTGATAATCGGGCTCGTCGTTTTGGATTTTGAGTCTTCCTCAATATGTAGGGGAATGCCCCGATTATACAATGTACGGGCTTCCGTTCTTTCCAAAGTCTGATTCCATGGCTGCGGCCAAGTAGATGACATCGAGTTCAGAGGAGTGGATATCAGACGAAACCAATCATCACGCTTGGTCCTCGCGGTTTTCAGGAATTCAACAATCCTCTGACGCCGAGAGTATTCTTCACATTCATGCTTCCCCCAATTATACTGGACGCAGGCTATCACATGCCCAACAGGTGAGTAACTTCTCGAGTATGAAGAGAGATGCGGATCTCCCATCGATAATCGACAGGTGGATACATGGAGGATATTCTCTCGGGACGATCTTTCGACTGATATTGAAAGATACGATACACCGGAATCTAAGCATCGTCCCATATCGCGGAATTTCCGGCAAAGAGGAATATCGGCATAAGAATGAGTGGCATGACGTACGCGGGACGCAAGCGAAGTCCGACGAGATCTCCGTGCTCCTAATTGGACCTCTATCCGAAGGTCACGTGTTTCCATCACACGCAGCATGCTGCGAAGCCATTCAATCGAACAAGAAGGCTCGGGGACTGCCAAAAGCACTGATTTCGTCCCCAGTGGGGAGCACTTGCTCGGCTTCTCGAAAGGATCAGCGTCTCACGAATTCGCGATAGGCTCAGCGAGGACTCGAAGTAGAAATCCTTCCTCGAGATATCGCCGTATAAATTTCAATGTTGCGTTGACGGAAACATCTATTTCACTTTGCGCCTCGCTTTCATTTTTTCCCCCTCAAATATTCACCGTGCGGAATAATCGGTAACTGTCCGGTGGGCGTGCTGCGAACTACGTCGTCACAGCCTGATGACGCAGAGGAACGACATCTCGCCAGAGCTCACCTTCCGTGATCTGCAACATTAGCTTCCCATCAAGGTTAAGGTCTTCATCTTCACTCGGCATGAGCGCCTGACTTGTGAGGACAATACTCGCCCAAGCTGATGGTGATCCGGTTTCCCGGACGAGCAAGCCAGACACATCCGAGAGGATCGTGATGAAACAATTTTAGGTTGGACGAAGGGAAACGGAGAGGGAAGGGCGATTGCTCGCTCGATGACTGTTGAGGCTGAGAATCCACGTGGATGGGTCGTAGTCTCGTTCGTCACAAAGTTCCGACTCTCGTAATGCGTCCGGCCATAACATTTATACAATCTCCAATTCCAGATCATTTTTCGACAATCTTGGCACAATTTTGATGTTCGCTGTGGTTGCGACGGTGTGGAACGCCTTCACCGTGGGCCTCTGCCATTGGGGAGTAGGACTTTCGGGGTTCTACGGAGCAGTGGTGAGTGATAAGAAGTATCCGTTCCTTATGCCGGGCGTCTACGGACCCCGAAATCAGTATCCGGTAATGTATTCGAGGGGAATCTTCATGACCTTCGGTTTGCATTCGATTCCAGCCCATCGGAGTATTGGAATGTGTTCTGTTCGCCTCTATAATCGCAGCGGTCGACCCCGTAGCCGTACTGGCTGTGTTCGAAGAGATCCACGTGAACGACCTATTGTACATTATAGTTTTCGGAGAAAGTCTCCTCAACGACGCAGTCACTGTGGTGAGTATCCGGTCTCCTCTAACGATGTGGTGCCCTGCAATCCAAAATGGCACTCCCTCCCCCCTCCGCCCATCTTCACCGATCAGTGGAATCCTAAATGATTGGAATCCGCCGAGATGGCCTCCGAACTACTCTATGTATATCGAGGAACGGCCTGCACTCGAGATGCGACAGGCGCTGTATGTGCGAAGATCCTCTCGGAACGGTATCTTCTCCGAGATGAAGAGAATAATTATCATACCATTCTTGTAGGTTTTATATCGCATGTTCGAAATATACTCCATCTTGGGCATTGAGCATGTAACCGCGTTCGAAGCTTTCAAGGGGATCATAAGCTTCTTCGTCGTTGCTCTTGGAGGCGTAGGTGAGTTGAGGCTCCAAGCGAAAAAAAGTCCGGAGGCGGAATTCGGGATACTACTCTGATGTCGGCGACTAACTCGCTCGGTAGCGGCGGGGTCCGTCGTCATGCAATAGTTTTCCCGGCGGACTGAAATTCACGAGGGAACATTGTCTAACTATCCCCGAGAGTGACCGAGCTAGGTCGATGGGTTGGGGAAGACCGGTTCTGACGGAAATGGTATTCTTTCAGCCGTAGGTATAATTCTCGGATTGGTGGCAGCCTTCACATCGAGGTTCACCCATCACGTGAGACCCGTCGAGCCTCTATTCATTTTCTTATTCGGATATCTCGCGTACTTGCTCGCCGAGATGTTCAAGCTTAGTGGGATCCTATCGCTAACTTTTTGTGGTGAGTACGAGCCATACAAGTCATGGCCGGATTGGACACAAAATGAGGATTTTTTTCTGACCACTTGTCGCGACCTCAACTCACTAACGTCGGATGCTCTAGAATGAATCAGGACGGACTCGATGATATAAAGCGGGGGGCTTTTTTTCTGAAACAGGGATGACAATGAAAAACTACGTCGAAGAGAACATATCCCAAAAATCGCACACAACAATCAAGTATGCCATGAAGATGATCGCTAATTGCTCCGAGACGATCATTTTCCTCTTCCTAGGAGTCACAACCGTGAGTAGTTTTTCTGGGGGAGGAACCCATGTCGTATCGGCTGTCGACGAAATCAGGGCTCCGGGACACCTCGTCGGCGCGATCGCCGAGTATAATCTCCTCTTGTAGGTACACTCTATCAGTTCCCCAGTATCATTCCGAACATGATATTTACTCGCAGGTGAACGATATGCACGAATGGAATACGCGCTTCGTGTGTCTTACCATATTTTTCATCACCGTTTTCCGGACATTGGGCAAGTTGTCTATCTTTCATTCCGCGGAACTTTCGTATGAGCCGATATAGAACTTATTCAGCCGGGTACGCTGTGTACCGAGCGTATCAGTCGATTGACCTCGCCCGGCGATCAAGGTCATGAATAACTGAGTTTGATCGAGCGTGGGTCGTCTCCGACCGGCCGGCCCCCTCCCCACCGAGCCGGAGCAATCGAGTTGTATTGACGCATCAGAAGCACCTAATTTGGGAATTTTGAAACGTACAGGTGTTATAATGTTCACGTGGCCGCTGAATCGCTATCGTCTTCATAAACTCACCAAGGTTTGTGAAGCGTCGTGATTTCGCCGACCTAGTTCCTTCAGGCTTCGCGGGTTACTCGAATCAATGAATCCCTCCTGGTCTGGAAGCATTTTCGTTGCTCTCGCTGATCCGAGTTTAGGGACGTAGACTCGTGTAGTCGGCACTTCAACGCTCAAACACCCATTCCGTGTTTCCTTCTCAGGTTGACCAGTTCATAATGTCCTACGGGGGCCTCAGGGGAGCGGTGGCCTTCGCACTTGTCCTCGTTGTTGACGAGGAGGTGAGTCTACTGGATTCGGATGTGGGTCAGGGCTGCCGCCGACGCGGCTGTTGCCGGGTTCGATGTACTAGTAGTCGATCCACGAGTCTGTGCCACCTTCATTTCCATCGCGCCTTTGGTGTCAGCGCTGGATACATGAGCCGATTATATTCTGCTTCACAGATTATCCCTCAGAAGAGGATGTTTGTTACCACGACGATCGCCGTCATCTATTTCACCGTTTTCTGCCAAGGAATGACGATCGGTCCTCTGGTCCGGTTGCTGAACGTTCCTGTGAAAGAAGGGGTAAGGGGAAGATATCGAACAATGTTGACAGAGGGATGCCGTCAAAGGCTCCGGAAAGTGTTCCATGATCCCGAAAGAATTCGAGCAGACCTATGACGACGCATGGTTTCGGGCGATATTCGAATAGCACCCAGCGGATGACTGCTCGAAAATTTCACGATTGGTCCTCGTTTGGTGGTGAGAGGCTCGGGAATTGACCGAAATCTGAAGGTTTCAACAACCTACAGGGAAGGATTTCGATGAATGAGCGTCTGCATACGCGTCTGTTTGACCACCTGATGGCAGGGATCGAGGACATCTCCGGACAGATCATGGGCAACTACAAAATACGGGACAAGTTCAAACGTTTCAACAACCGTTGGATAAGGTACGCAGAGTCTCCTCGAGTCCTTCCCGATCCACACTCTGATTAACCTCGCCTCAGAATTTGTGAATAATTGAGCCTTTCTCCCTCGTAGACCAATTTTGCTCAACGATCACAGGGCGCGAGAGCCGAAGATCCTCGAAACTTGTTCTAAACTCACTATGGCCGACGCGGTGAGTGGAGAAAAAAACAGTTCTCAGACCCGGTGTGGTATCGCGCTGCTTGCATTGAACAAAATACCAAACATCGGATCCTCTCTCGGTCATCGCTAGCGCCTTCTTTGCAGCTCAACATAGCGAAGAAGAACAACTCCGTCATCAATACATTCGCTTTGTCCAAAGAGAATGGAATGTCCCTTTCAAGTATCGTTCGAACTTACACACAAAGCAACCTCAACATGGGATCTGCGGGGTGAGTTCCTGAGGTTGAAGCTCCATGGTTCTCCAATCAATTGCCCTCTCTGAGTTCTCCGAGCTCAATAATTGATACCCTCAGCGATGCGGGCCTACCTCGGAACGACTCGTTCGGCGGAATACCAGTAGGTGACCGTTCTACGGACCTAAATTACGATATGAACGAGCTGCACTGGTCACCCAGCGGGAAGGTTTGTTTTTGATTGAGTTTCGCTGTTCGATCGAAGCTGAATCGATGCTCGCGACTACAAATAAAACTATTCCTCACAGGACGTACAGGAAGCGGAATTGCACCATGTACTGAAAGATGCACTCGCCAAGCCTAGGGTAAGTTCTGTCGCTCGCTCGACAATAGCCCGACCAGCAGACCGTACTGTCGGTATCAATTATGTGTCCTTCGGAGAGAGCTGCGGTCTGTACGTGTGCTAAGAGGAACTATCGACCCTCCCGGTATAGTTGTTCAGAACAAGACAAGTTTCCGAAGTCACTTCTGGAAGCCTCAAAATATACGCCGTGACGTTTCTCAATGATTGATCGGGGGCGGTCATCTCGACTCCGCTCAATATCTGCAGCTCGGAGGAAGAGTAGAAACTTCAAGGTCGCCCCCCCCCGGGGATGTTTTGTGGTGACTTTGAGCTTCGATGTCGAATTACCAAGATCTCACCGTTGAAAGTGAGCCGTCCTCGCACGCACGTCTCTCTGGACCTGCAGGGATTCATTCAGGGAACTTTACCAGAACTAGTCAGACACAGAGAATACATGACCAGACTATACCTGAAAACGTCACTGATTAGAGGGCGTGGTTTGGGGGTGGCGTGCTACTTTGTCGAGTGGCTTCTCTCACGATCGGCTTCCACTCGAGAAACTCCGCCTGTAATCGGCCTCGAGCGATGCCATGTGCCTCATAATACTTATAATCGCTCCGATTTCGATCGCTCGGAATGCTCCAGTCATGATGGGTGGTAATCTATCTGCATTTCGGAAGGGGCCAAATACGCAGTCTGCCATTAGGTGGAGACCCGGTTCTGTTGCACGACGCGATAGTTCACTGCGTCTCGAACGTAATGTCAGAACCGCCGCTTCATCCGCTTCCCTGCGTGAGGGAAGTAATCTTTCTTGCTTCGTTTTTTTTCTCTCTGCCTGATGACCGGCTTTCGCTCGCCGCGTTGAGCTGATATCGATCAGAGATCTCATAAGCTCCAGATGATGTTATTGTTAGGTTATCAGTCCGAGGCCATTTTTCCCGACGATATTGACGGGTATATAGAGGAGCTCCAGGTGCTCTGACTGAGTGACCTTGGCCAAGGTCACGCAGTCTCTGTAGTCGAGCTCGTCGTGAACATCAGCATCACTCTCGTGGACCTCAGGGACAGTTCACCGATCACGTCCAGCCATCCTCGGTGTCGATTTATCTCCTGGAATTATGTCGATCTGCTTTCGATAAAGTCCGCGCAGAACACGCTTAGAGCTGTCCGTGCAATAAATTTCGGGATCTGGACGATTCGGAGTTTGGAATCTCCCCTCCGAAGCGACCCTCTGAATCGGAGCGGACTCGTGGGCCGCGTCGCCACGCCAATAATTAAAACGCCTGGCTCTTTTTTCAGTCACGATACATAAGGTGGCGCGATGAGCAGAGGTCGCCGGATGGACGTCACCCGGCAACGGGTGCTGCTCCTCTACACCATGAACTTAGAATGCAAACCCGGTGAGCAATTTTATCTGTTGAATAAACCGAGGCTCGTCAACCTCTATTGTCAACGATAATAATACGAGCGTCGGTGAGGCCCGACCTTGAGTACCAATCGAGTTTTTAACCCAACTCACGCCCATTGCCGCAATGTAGACGTGTGCTGAGCGAGGACGCTAGGAAACGGAACGTCAAAAAGCAGCAACAGCGACATACACAGGACAAGAGGGTATGTACGACACAGTAAGAAAACTTCAGAGGAGGATATCCGCCGATTCATAAGTTTGCTTGTGCTCCTCTCGGCCGCAGGGAGAAGCGAGTCTGGTCAGTGCCGACAGCGGCGGAGCTCATTTCGAGAGAATCCAATGGGGGGGAACAAACGAGATTGCGTATGATCAGAACCCATATGGGATGAGGTCTAGTTTCGAACTTGTGAACAACAGCATCTCGCGGCTGAAGATGGCCGCCCGGGGGGGGGGGTGGGAGGAAAGGTGTGAAGGCGAAGTTCGACGGGCGATATAAAAATAATGAATGATTGTAGTTGACTCTGTGCCCCGAACGAATGAGGCGAAACTCGATTTCAACTCTGACGGGAAATAAACACCATATCGCCGCTATCTGTGGAGACATCGATATATGTTGTTGTGTTGACGTGGAGATGGTCGATCTCACTATTGAGGACGACGGCGCCGATGAGGACGACAGCGGCGAATCCAACTGGACTGGTGTCCGTGAAACATCTGCCGACGATAGCGAGGTAGTTCTCTCTGGATCGATCGACCGTTGTCATCATCGACGACCACGACGACGATGATGATTCTGCACCGGGTGTCGTGCGTGAAGCAACGCCTCTGTTCCGTTTCGTTTGTTTTATTCTGTCATCGGGAATTGAAACTTTCTCTTTGAAACACCAATCGCTCGATCTTTCGCCACGCCACTCTCGGAACTTGGACGCCTGATCTCGGGAAGGGATCACTTCCCCTACTTCCCTTCACTTGGGGGGGCGACCGTATCAATGATATGGAGCGGATGGCCGATAGTAATGCCGGTAATCTTATCCGCAGAGTGGGCTGAACTCCGCGTCAGGAGTGCACAGGAGAGGTCCTCGAGGAGGTGCCGCAGCGGCAGTCCTCGGACGTAATAAGAGCCACTCGCAATTCTCTCACCCTGAAACTATAGAGGAGGGCGAGCCTCATCTCGGAAGGTGAGTTCCTCAACGTTGGATATGACGGTCGGGGCTTATCTCCGTATTGTCCTCACCCGCGATCAGAATGCTGATGCCGTCCTGACTCGGTGTAATCAGCAGCGAGCTTATCCGAATTGTTCCCAGGTATAACATGGACTTCAACTCGAACCTGGATGATGAGCAGGGTATCACATTTGTAGCCCGCTCGTCTTCGCAGCGAGATCCTCATAAGGAACGAAAAGCCCTCACAGAGACTGAGGCTGTCCTCCCCTGGAAGAGGGGTGGAGAAGACGTGGGAGATGAAAATCAGGTTCGTCCGAACGAGACTTGAAGCTACAATACTTCTAGCTTAATGTCGCAAATTATTCTCAGATCATATCTTCCCGGGAAAATTCTGACGCTGCTCCCGGGTGGATGTTGAACTTTCGCTGGATCAAACAGCAGATGGGCAACAGCGCCAATGGATATGGGTTGTCATGCCCGACATAGTTTAGATTTGGACTGAGTGATCAGCGGAGCTAGACCTTTGGTCACGCATAATCAGACGGAATTCCATCGGAAGCAACGACTGTCGATCGATTCGCGACATTGACTACGGGTCGGTACCGATAGACATGTCGTCCAATGCCTCTAAACGTGACTATGTTTATGCCAACAGAGGCAGCAGAGTCGTCCGATGAACGAAGTACCGTCTTGGTTTGAAAACATGGAATACACCCGTTACCGGTCACCAACGGCGACCCTCATAAACAGACTGGACAACAATAAATCGCAAGGAAAACCAGCTGTTTATGATATTTTTGACGGCAAGCAGCAAGCGGGTTCCAGCTCCAAGAATCCGGACGATTCGACAATTATCCAGGTCAGAAGAAATCAATGTATCCCCCCATCCGCTTCCGGTCCCATAGTCCTTCATCCCTAAGCGCCTATTGTTATCGTTCCCGAGAATCCGAAGATTTCTCATGAAAAAAACCTGATCCGAGGACTCATATCTTAATCGATCCTCTCGCAGATGGAGACCGATGCGCGAGCTGGTGCTTCGGGAGAACAGGAACCAGTGGACAAGGTTCGACTATGAGAGTCAAATCATCGCCAAGCTTCACAGTCTGAAGTCCCTCCTACTGAGTACTTTTCGGCACAGAACGTTCAACTGACATGTAATCATTAGACACAATTCAAGGACAAGAGTAGCCACGACTGCGATATGCCGGAGAGAAATTCAGCGCAGAGCGGGAGTCACGATACATGGAAGGGATCAAGCCACAACGAGGTTCACAACTTAACCAATACGTGTGTAACTACAGAGCCGACCACACGGACGTCACAAACTTGAAGTGATCTTAACCTATTTATGAATATGGTGGAAAAATCAGATCTTGTTAGTGCTGAAAGCTTCGGATCGAGCTGACAAATACCACGCCGAACACCGTCACGCCAATGCTCCCGAGGTACCGAGAAACTGCGGCAGCAGGGGGTAGTTGACACGACATCCGAGCATCCCTGGCACACCGTAATGACAAGTTAGGGTCAATGATTTTAGCAGAAAGGGAATAGCTGCATAATAGATGAATTTTCAAAATGTATGCCGACGAGTGAAGCTTGTCAAAAGAGGGAGAACCATACCTCGATTTTGTATAAAAACAAATAATTTGTAAGAAAACGATCTATCCACGAAGAACACGATAGAGAGTCGATGGAGGCAGTGAAATAATTACGCTCGCGGGGAAGGTTCCAACGATGAACGATGGATTGCCATCCGGATGGCTCCTATTCGGATGCCACGGCAGAGAGAAGTGCCAAATTCTTTCAACAAATCCCTATTTTTCCCTCAAATCAAAGGATTATTCTCGTGAGCTCGACGTATTGCTGGTAGGATTGATTGAAGACCAAGTAAACGCGCCCAAGACCGACTCCTTCCAATTTTTGATCGATGCTCGAGCTCTTGACGATGACATACTTTTTGCTATAAATGTATGTTGAGATTTTTCAATAAAAGAGAAAGGAACTTCTGTTGGTCGAATGGGGGAATGTTTTGCAGCAAGGCGATGTCTCTCCAACATGCTACTTTTCAATGTCTTCACTAAGGACGAACAGCCGCATTTCACCGATTCACGTCGGTCTTACTCGAGATGCGGCTGGACTACGGGCTCTTTTCAGTGCTCTTCTCGTATCTGCTAGCGGTTGCGACCTAATCGAACCACGAGAGCCCGTCGTCGCTGTCCACAAGGAAAACCGAGACCGGAATCCGAACCTACTCTCGTAGGTCATAAGCTCAGGATCGATGTGAGCCGCCAGAGGAAGAGATAGCTCGGGAAGCTGGTGAGGTGCGAAATGACCGAGCTGGCAGCCTGCCGTAATTCAAGAGATGAGGGCCGCAGATTTTTTTTCAATAACAGCCGTTCCGATGCTCCGTGAGCTTTTTTATTTCCCGACCTTAAATATTTACGTACACAGTGACTATCCTGCATGGATATCCTATACACTAGGGGAACATCCCGTCACAGCCCGCGCGCACGGGTGCCGAGGAATTCCCTCCCAACGGATCACTTCTTGCGGCTTCCTCCTCCACCGAGCAACATAGCGATTCGGATGAAGATGTTCAACGTGTCAGCGTAGATCGAAATTGAGTTGTTGATCGGGTCGTACGGAACGACACCGTACTGCGGATGAGTTTCAGCTCTACGCATGATCTTCTGAGTGTCGTACAGCAGGAAAGCGCTGAATAGCAGGAGACCTCCATACATGCTCATCGAGTACAGGCCGGCGCCCAATGCGGTCGTGGGCGGAAGGAACGCGGACCCCACCGATGAGGCAAAGACGACTCCGAGACCTACGGCCAGAGGACCCCCCATGTTCATGAACTTGTCCGACGGGGCGCAGCAAGCCACCGCCGAGAGACCACCGACTACGCCGGCGGTATACCAAGCCGCCCGCATCAGAAGGGGACCTCCCAGAATGCAGAGCGGTGCTACCATCGCTCCCATGAGAGCGCTGTGGCCTGCCCAGGCCAGTTGTTTGCCGTTCAGTCCCGGTTCATAGGGCAAACTGTGCACAAGTATATTCGACCCGATAATGAGGACGATGCTGCCGATCATCGCCTAGAATTAACAAAAGTCATCAGGATCAGTTGTCATGACCGTTCCATTCATCTACATGATGTTTGAGGAGGAGAGCGAACTCCGAGGGGGAACTCACGGGTATAGAGTTTCGCGCGACGAGGTTCATGGCGGCAGGGCTTCGGAAGATGGCCGCAGCCGATGCAGCGGTGATCGCCAGTCCTCCACCGAAGTAGGCATAAGTCGTACGGACTCGCTCCTTTACGTATTCCGGCCATATCGCCGCTCTGGTGCTCACCGAGGTTGGCTCGAAAGTCAAGCCGTAGTAGCAGAGAGCTCCCAGTCCGAATAAGGAGCCTCCAGCGATGGCACCTTTGCCAATCTCGAACGCTGTGTTCGGGAGCAATGGGAAATCTCAGTCAGTATAGAGGTCCGGGAGGTGATTTTTTCTTCTCGAATATTCTCCTACCGCAGAACTCACCCGTTGACCCGGCGGGTTTCGCGACGACCTCTTTGAGACTCCTTCGTCTCTCCACGATTTTCTCGAGCCGGCTCCTTTGGGTGAAATTACGCGCACAGGGGTTGGTCCTGAGAAGGGCATTTTGGCTGTTCCTGCACACGGCAGAGAGTGCCAATCTCGACGCCGATAGCATTCTTCAAGTTCAACTGTGAATGAATCAGTGAAATAATTTCAAAAGACGCAAAACAACATTCATTGGGGCCCTACGTTGTAGTCGAATTAGACAATTCGCGCGCTTGCATATTCTAGGTAGGTGTTGGGTATTGAGGAACTTTCTCGAATGTTCCTCTTTCTCGACTGCACGATTTTCGAGACTCTGTGATCCTTTGAGAAGCTGACCGATGGGAGTAAAAGATTAGCGCTACAAGCGTACTGGATTGATGCCCTGATCCGCGGATTCTGATCTGGGGCTTAATAGTCGTCCGCGGAGAGGAGTCCGCAAGCGATTCGCAATTTGCACCACGACGATTCGACTTGAAATACTCTCCAGTTCCATTTCGCTGTCGAATTCCCGATGCCGGGCACCGGAACTTTGACCCAATGATTCTGTGTGGTTAGTTCCCGCGGGATCTGAGTAAAAACGTTTTCCAAGTCGGTTCTAGCCGCGGACTCTATCGCTATCAAGGGTCACGAATGGAGCTTCCTGAATCCCGACAAGTTACGACTCGAGTCAACTCAAGCCCTCCGGCTTAATGAGGTAGTCAGAGCGAGATCGAATCCGGCACGAAGAGAAAATTTCGAGTACAGAATTCACGCATGTTCCTCAACCGCGTCCGCGGTATCGAACTCTCGCGAACATCAACAATGACAACACGTACGAACGTGTTGGCTTGCGCAATCCGCGGAATCAGCTTCTGTGATCTCGCTTGCTCCAAGACAATGGAATAACCCCCGCTCCTAGCTCTGCCATACGATCCTACTCACCGGGCGCTGATTTTCTGCTGGAATATCTGTGACTCGATGTTGCCGAACGCAGCGATACTGCTCACTGTCCGATGCTCTGTGATCTACGAAGGCGAATGAACGCATTCTTGTTTTGAGGAGGCTAGGAGCACGCGCGGTTGTTTGCGCCGTGTCTGAGTGAGAGGGGGAAAAAGCCCAATGATGAGTCGTTTTGGGTTGAGCATGTGATTCCGAGAAGAGAATGCGGAGCGCGAAATAAGTTGGTTGAGGAAGTCTCTCCTGAGGAACGACGCCATGGGAGACTCGGCTCCCGTTCAGTATCTCATGCCCCTCTATACCGCCAGTGCGCTCCGAGACCTTCGAATTTGCAGAGGCGTACTCCGAGAGAATTCGCGAAACTTCGAGATGAAATGATCGTCGACCGGCGCTGATCCGCCTATAGTTGACACCGGAAGCGGTCATGAATGGGAAATCATGACTGTACTCCATTGAATCTCCGAATCGCTCCTGAGTCGAGCTTCCGATCGGGCTTCCGCTGCACTTCTCGAACCTCCCAACGCAGAGGTCATGTTGAGTGAAGGAGTTTCCAGCGAAAAGCAGAAAATCACGTCTTCGGCTACCATATATCGGACAAACCAGCATCGTGAACTTGTATTCTATCCTAGGTGCGCAGCGATCCGGCTTCCATACAAGATCTTTGTGGCAGAAGTCGCGGTTATGAAGCAAACCTGGATTCATGGATCCCCCCCCCCTTGTAGGTTACCGATAATCGCTTCATGGTAATTATTATCGTTCCGATTACGCTTGGAATCCGCGCGCCCGAGGAGGCCGCACCGTGATGGTCCAATCGGCAGCGATTTCAGTTTTGCGGGAGGGAAATTCGATCGATGCGCTGCGCTGGAACATGCGCACAGACGATCGTTGGAAAGTCGAAGCAACTTTGTGTCGGCTCGGTGTTCAACTGGAGACCGGTCTCTCGACTCCGGATCTCGAATCATTTTCGAGCTCGTGTTCCTTGTCGCTCCCAGGTCCCATCGGAAGTCGTAAGTTTACCGAGGTTTGTCCTCAGATAAGGATGAAAACTTCCTATGATCTTCATCCAAAGCTTGGCATTCGATTGAGGGAGAGCTCAAGCAGCTCAAGAATGGAACTCAGAGTGCCATCCGGGCGGAATTGAAAGAGCGGCTCCTTCTGGAAATACATAGATGAGGTACGACAGGGCATGGGCACCTCGAATAACGGTATATCATCCCGGCGATTCTCTGCCGAGCAAGAGCAGAAAGCTTTGCGCTCCCCGCTCTGTGATAATCGGCGGCACATTCGTCATTATCGGTCGGGACCTCGAGTAAAGAAGCTTGAGAGGCCCTGAATGAGGTTCACCGTCAGAATCGGCCTCTGCGTGCACGGAAACTATTCCGACTTGGAACGGATCAAGATTTCATTATTATTCATAACCATACGGAATTTCTTTTCCCATCTGCTACTTTCGCGAAATGAATGGCTCTAACCGACTCCGATTAGTGGTATCAATGCTTTGACTTCAAGTTCCGTCCGAATTTCAAGTTTCTAGGCGATTCAGACCCATTCGCTACTCTCTCATGTCCCCGAATCGGAAAATCTTTACATGCATCGAAACCATCGAAATTTGTGGATATTGACGAGGGCGGGAAAGCTTGTATTCCAAATTATTCCACCCCGAATCTCTCGGCCAAGGAAGCCTCAGGTCCGCTTATATTTAATATAAAAAAATTGAGACCCGGTTCGACCCGGTTCCCGAATACCGAATATTTCATTCTTCGTTCAAAATGCGGGAATCCGAGGGAATCTGCGGAAATCCCAGCATATCGATCCATTAATTTAATTTGTTGGGTGCGGTATACTTCCCCCGACATTCTGGAAGGTCGTCCTGGGCTCATCAGCCGCTCCCTCTGATGCTCCGAGCGCAGATCTATACATCTCACGCCAGTCGGGATGCTCACGGAAGAGTCCCAGGAATCGCGAAACAAAGATTGCCGACGTTTTCGACTCCATAATACCCGGAAGAACTCGCGAGAAAACTTGACGATCTCTTCTGTATGTTGATGATTTCGTCGGATCCGTTGGTCGCAAGCTTTCGCCAACCTCCGAAACGTAAATCAAAGAGTATCGACCCCCAAGTTCTATCCTTGCTCAAATGTAGCTTCGTCTCTGAGGAAGGTACACCAACGGAAGTTGAGAATCCCTCAGGTTCAGAAGATCCTGAGATCCCGATGGATTGCGACAACCCCGGAGATCCGAATTCACCGCTTCCATCCGGAACTTCCGAGAAAGTTCCAGCGATAGCGACCTCTAATATCAAGAAAAGTGCTCGCGAGAATACCATCGTTCATTCATCAGTGTCAGTGTCTTGTATACCCTGATTTCTGCCGATTCCATTGAGCGAATAGGCTATTAAACTTTTTCACAAGCTTCTCCTTCTCTTCTGAGTCATTTATGATCGGAAAATCTCATAAAATAATTTAGTGAGCCCTAAAAGTGGCTTTGACGCCACTGTGCGCAGGTCTATATATCGATCTAGCCGCGGGTGCCCTTCCATTCGAGGGTGCTCTCCTGATAGGTGGTGCCCTACTGATACGGAAAATACGGTAATAGTTTTCTATGTTAGACGGGGTAGCCGGTCGTGTCCTCATTGACACCTGGCCTCCGGCTTGCAAGTAAAGGTATCTTCAAAAACTTCCGCCCGACCGCGTTCTTAATTCTTGCGGGAAGCTTCGCGAGGTCGCCTCAGGCCCAGATTTTCATATGTCTTCTCAAATGCCTCCTACCGTCGAGGAACCCCGGTAAGGAACAAGCAACAGGCGCAGCCGGCGGCAGAGCTCCCAAGGAGAGATCAAGACCTCGAACACTGAGTGACAACCGACCCCGCCTGTACCTGTTCGGCCCGCTCAGACACTTCTGGAATTCTAACCGATCACAGTGAGGCGATGGAGCTAATCGAGCAAGCAACGAGGCATGGCACATGGCAATAACATCTTTGACTACTGTCCGCCATGCCAGTCGCCATGAAATACGCCAAAGCCCAGGCCGACCCGACTGGCTGAAAGCGTGGGCAGCGAGGCGGCAGGCATGCCTTCGACGGTTCGATAGCGCCAGAGTCGCGAGAGCACTCGAGTGGATACGACGGATCGTCACGCGATTTTCTCGACCGAGCCAGCAACGCCGGATGACGCGACCGTCGAGCGTTTTCGTAACACAATATCTCAGAGGAAGCACGTCGCCGTCAACGGTTCGGCAACGGACCTCGGGGGAATCTAGGAGCGGCCTTAGATCTTTCGAGAGCGGATCTCGGAACTTCCGGGTTTCTAATTCCCGGAGTGCTCTGTGGGTAGAACTCCGATAATTTCCGGATAAATCATTCCGAAGATTCTCGGAGTTGAATCTTGTGCGGGCTAGTGCTCGAGGGATTGGAGCAATTGTAAGATGATCCCGGACTCATTCCAAAGATCCCCGAAGTTCGTTTTGGGAAGGCTCAGCTTTCAACAAGCTCACACATTCTCGGAGTGACGGAATCGTCGAGGGCGACAAGACTGACGCCAGCGATGATGAGTGACAAAATTTCTTATGATAAGCTCTATTCCTCATTCAGCTACGTCGCCTACATCATAATCGGTGAGAGAATTTATTCGGATATACTTCGAGCAAACGAAATTCCTCTTGTTGAACAAATGGCATTCCGCTCGAATAGGAGTGCTAGGGTCAACACAAAGGGGGAGGGGTCCTCTGTTGATTCGCTGCAGACGCTCGTTGGTGTCTGAATTGTTTTTCTCTTTCAGGCTCGATCGCCTTGGCCTCTGCCATCCCTGTCACCGGAATATCGGAATCGACGGTGGATCGGGTCCCTATCTCGGTGTTTCCGATCATAACTCACTCACCCCGCCGAAGGGTCAAGGGAAACCGGAGGAACGACACTGCTCCGTATCAGAGACAACCGCAGAGGTACATTATGTTGCGCCTAAAATTTTCGATCGAGGATAGAGGTCCACAAACATAGTCGAAGATCGATTTACCAGCGTGATTCGTTCCAGAGGCCGTTCGGGAGTCGGAACAGAGTTCCTCTTATGAACCCATAGATGCTGATGAGAGCACCGCTCTCGAGCGGAGGGGTCTCACATGACACGACTCAACACGGAAGTTAGGGACCATCGGTGTCCCTGGGGACCTGCCATCTCCAATACACCCCGAAACCGTTCGTGAATCGAATCACTTCAATCCTGAAGGAAATGTTCGAGGGTCGTTCTCGAGTGGGGCTTCCGTGAGTCGAGGTTTGACTGTAAAGCGAGATCTCGGGTCTCCCCCCCCCTGAGAGCCGAGATCCATCTCCATCTTTAATGAGGATCCGAGCTCGACTCACGATCAGAGAGTTCGAGATATTTTCCAGCGCATGACCTCAAACGAAATTCTGAACGATTTTTCTCATTGAATAAACAAGGATCAACTCCAAGCGCACTTCATGTGAGAGTTCCGTGTATTTTAAGTTGTCATTATGATAACATAGGCGTCGGTTCGGTCAAGAAGCTGGGGCTTGGCTGGCTCTCTCCGCGCGGTTCGGATGCTGAGCCTAACTTCGGCGGATGACCGTGACATTGAGGCATCAACATTTATACATCGGAGAATCATAAAGTGGCAGCTGTTCTCGATGGCGGGTGTCGGGTCACGACGCAAACTCGAGCTCTCCTAGGTTCGTCTTCTAACTTTCAGGAGCTCGCGTGAATCTTGAGCCCCACAGGGGTCTCTTGACAATAATTCTGACTTCGGTGCTCACGATTCACGATCTTCGTCGGGGCTCTCCACCATGCGGCGCTCGATGTCGGCGTCAGAGCACTCCGCGAAATGGGGACTCAGCTTCTGGTAGAGCCCAGCCATCTCGAGCGAGGCACACGGGGGCGTTTGCGAAGAACCGACTTCCGGAATCAGAAGTATGATGATATATGGATGTACAGTCCAAGAAGATTCTTTGTAGACTACATGTTGCGACGAGTTTTTTCAGCATGCTCGGTACAGCGCGAGGAGAACACTTTCGAGCACCATTTAGCACGAGAGCTCAAATCACGGATCATTGAGTCGACTTGTCCGAGCTGTAGAAACCAGCCCAGGGTGATTATTGAGGCACTGCGTCGGTGAATCCCGCACACGAACGGAGCGAATGTATGCCATGCAGAGGTGACGTTAAACTGACTGGAGCAGCGAGGCCAAGACAGAATAAGATTTCTCCTCCATTCGTGATATAGATCTTCCAACCGCGAGAGCTGTACCTGAAGCCACGCTTATTGTCAGTCTGCTCGGCGTAGTTTGCAGGCGTGGATCACCTCGCATTATCTCATGCAGAGGATTCCCGGAACTTCGGCTAGGGAATCGTGGCGAGACCGAGCTTATCAGCTAGCGTGCTGAATAATTTTATCCCACTGTTTACTCCAAGCGGATTTACTGCAACATACCGGTACATGCGACTTCACGAGAAAGCTTGTGGAGGTCATCCTACATGGACACACTTCGAGTCACTTAGGATTAGAAGCCGATCTCGTCCAGGAAAAGTCGAAGCGCTGACGCAAAGCGAGATTTCAATCGAGGGAATCGAGATCTCTGTCGTTCATGAGTGACTGTAGACAGGGGTAGGTGTCGGGGCGACTAGAGCTGATACTGAAACGGCACTCTGTCCTCGGAATCCGACATCGCCGAATTTCCGACTCACAGGCTTGGAACCAAGCTTCTTTCACAGGACCTACTGCGATGAGCCAACGACGACTATCCTCAGGGCCAGAGACCTCAGCCCGTAGGTGATCGCTCCCCTATAGCAACCGGTCGCGATGAATGCCCCCGGTAAACACTCAAGAGACGTGAGCGAAGGTTGCCGAAGAGTCGTGCCGATGAGAGCGTAGACCTCCCAGTAGGTTCCTCATTAGACTCATATTCGGGGCAAATGCTTTAATTGAGGCTGAAAATCTGGTCAGCTCCGAACACCCCGGGATTCGACCGATTCTGATGATCCTGGGACTTGGAAACCGCGACCTCCTGGAATGCAGATGCCCGAGATTTCCTCTACTCCTTGTGCTTGTTGTGTCGGCTCGGGATGAATAACTCGGATCCAATATCTTTGTGATTTATTTGAGGAATGTGTCTTGTGTAATGATACTTCGATATTTCGCTACCTCGTATATCGTTTATATATTTACAGAAAAATCTAAATGCTCGATTTCGCTTCTTGGAGTCGAAATATTTCAAGGATCTGTTGGGTCGGCGGCTCCAGTCCCCGGACTCTCGAGCTTCTGTCGTTGGGTCTCGTCCGCGTTCGCGTCGGTATGTCCTGTGGAGTTCATGCGTTTATTCCGGTGTTGGCATGACCGTCCAGGGCACCATCTTCCCTCGATTGAGGATTGGCTCCTCAAATTACTCACTGTTATGGCCCACTTCTTTCTCGGAATCGCGACACTTGCAGAAAGAGCATCCGATCTGCGGTACAACTTTAAAGCATCCTGACTGACACTGCGAGACGGGCGGGCAAGCCTCACATCTGCATCCTCCGCAACCAGGTTCACCATCGTCTTCATTCCAATGGCAAAGCTCGTCCCGTCGGGGGACGCAAGTTCTTTGCGGGCACTCCACGCACTTGCACACCTGGAGGTTTATGAACGTTAATACGATCTCATCTCACTCCAAGCTGCTGTCTGATTTCGCATCTGCTGCGTCCTCTATCTCGGCGATTCAATCGTAGCCAGCGTCACGTGGCGTCATGAAAGGTAATACAGAGATTTCGAAGGAACTCTGAAGTCTTCAGAAGCAATTCCAGTGACCTACCGGACAATTGTTCGGGTGTTGATACACCGCGCATGTGTGGCCCGGCGCACAATTCGGGAACGGTGGACATCTCCCTTGAACGCCTGCGAAATATGCTTCGAGGAAAAATTCTCACGGATCCGGATTGACTGGCGATGTTTCAGGGTATCCCTCAATTTTTGCCAGATAGTTTGGAGTGCAGATAGGAGTATAGGTGCTCTCTTGACTGCTCAGACTCAAAGACACTGCTCGGTCTGCGGGTATCATGAGTCATTCCCCCGCAGCCTTGAGGATAGTGCTGCAGATACGAACGATGAGACGAAATACCGGTACACAGTGGCAACCAGCACTTCTCGGATAGAAAGCCTCGCTCCGTTCCGCAAACAGACCAGAATGAGCGCTTCTCTCTGCGTATTTCCGCTCTGATTCACCCTCTCGTTCACACCGCGGTTTCGAAAAAGCCCCCGCTGAGGGAATCGCTAGAATCGCTGGTCTCCCCGAAGTCTTGAGCTTGGACACAATACAAAACCCGTGTCTGAATCGTGTGTTCGATCTTGACGTGTGATTCCATCAATCGACGACACTTTTAGCAAAACTCACCGTGGTCCCACAGATCTACTGTTTCGTTGCGCGGCCATGGAATGCAATTTGCTCCGCTAACTAATGCGATGAGAAGCGCCACTCGCACCGGACTAGATGCGAACATCGTATCGGGGGCTCGCACTGTGGAAGAGCACGTGTGATGGTCCGGAATTCTACTCTGGAAGTTTTCACCGGCTCCTGTCTACCTGCAGCGGTCGAAGCCGATCCGCTTTTTCTTCTGACCCGGTCTCTCACGACACAGACTGTCGACAATGATGATAATGACGGTCACCGCAGCAGCGGTGTCGACGCAACGACAGCAGCAGGATGGATCCCTCACTCCCTCTCTCCAGAATTCTAAAGAAACCAAATAGGGCCATTGCTGGATGACTCGGCCGATCGGAAATGTCATCGTATAGTGATGCTGAAGCCAAATTGGAGTCTCGACTCCATTGTCGCGATGTCTCCCCAGTGAGACGCTCATATTCCGGGAAGCGTGCTTCATTTTCGATTTTCGTAGAATCGCCCCTCTCGCTGTTCCCAACCTCATATGCATACCGATCAAACATACAGGGCGAGTGAATATTCTGCGTAGTGAAGGTCTGACCGAGTTTGCCAATCGCTTCCGTGGAACCGAGATCTTATTCTCTCTTCTTCAGGATATATTGATTCATATCGAAATAGCTCGGGGTCATGAGGTCAACGAGAGAAGTCGAGTTGTCCTTGAGTTCAAAGCCAGTTCAGTGAGTCGAGCCGAATAGTCAACAATTGGCGACGAGGAGAAAACAGAACCCAACTTCGGATCGTGCCACTTCTCGGAAATCATCATACGAAAATGTCCGGTGCAGCCAGCACTACGTTTCTTCCGTTCGCGCCGCGATCCGAGAAATTCTCAGCTTGGCTATGTCGACTCGAGAACTACCTACGCTACGAGAAAAAAATACTCCGGAGGACAAACTATGTGCCATCCTCGCTTTTATGGGGCTCGAGGCTTTCAAACGATTCTTCGACAAAGTCCCATCGGATAGAAAACCAGAGGAGCTCAGCTATGCCGAAATCACAACCCTGATGAAGAGATTTTCGAACCGGGGGAAACTTGTGGAGTGTTCGGCTGGCATTCCGAGGCACTCGTC